>NW_019394716.1:0-46488 GCF_000612105.2 Orussus abietinus
AAAAAACGGTGAAAGCTAACGTACGAAATCAGAGGGTAGCACACGATGCGATCGCGCGACCCTGCCCGTGAGCAATCTCCCAACTCATCTCTGTAAGCAATCTCTCAACTCATCTCTGGTATATACAACTAGTGCATTTACACTATCTACCCTATGCCGATTTTGTAACTCCCGATGTTAAATGTTAGGTTAAACGCCATTTTACTCCAGTTTTACTGATAACAACGGTGTAAAATAGCATTTACACGACATTTAGGCCCTGTTCTTCAACTCGAGATAACTGAAGTTTATCTGGTTACACCTGATTTAACTGCTGGAAACCAATTAACACTAGAACTACCAGCAGATTTCTTTGGCTGTGATGGGTCACTTAAAACCAGTCATTTTGACTGGACTTAGTAGTTGCTAAACTCAAGTTAACCGGAATTTCAATTATTTACATCAAGTTTAAATCAGATATAAACTAATTAATCGAGTTATGAAATCGAGCTTTGAAATGCATAAACGTCGTTTTACGCCTGTCTTATCAGTAAAACAGGAGTAAAACGGCGTTTATACAATGCTTAATACTAGTAGTAATAACCTTGATTGCTGTAAAACTGGTGTAAGGCAGAATGTGTAAATGTACTGCCTGGAAATCTAGTACCATTGCATTTTAGAACACGACTAATGATTACCAATCACGGTATTCTACAAAATCCACCAATCAGATTTACTATTGCATATTGAATTGCGTGTGCGGCTTGTATTTTTGAATTTACATTGAAAAGCAACCGTGAGCATCCGTTAAATGGCGTGAAGTTAGCCGTGCGTCGACCCTTGATCGTCCTCGATCGTGAATCGACTGATGTCGACTCGAGTCGACTCCGCGAGCCACTACTGTGGCATACGTCAAAGTTTAGCTCTCCGTCTTTCTGCTTTTGTGTAAAAAGTGACGTTTTTGGGCAGAACGCTGTTAACACAGTAAATTTCCCCTTCTATCTGTCCACCGTAGCGTTCATGATAATAACCTGTAATCGCTTAATGGGGGATCATATTCGCTACTTGGGTCGGCGTCATGGCTGGCCCCTTTCTCGCACAATGCATTATATTAGTTTTTTTCCAGTGAGCTTCCCATGCCAATGCCCTGATTATATCAGAGCCTAATTTCGATTTGTTGATCACGATCCAAGAGAGGGCCGCTGAGGAGTGGATGCGGTGAATTGAAGTAACGGCTCTATCATGTTCTGGACAAATAATTATGTATCGTCACCTCAGATCGAGGCTCTCCTTAATAAAAAGGTGAGATTTTCTGTCTTGCAATACCCCGAGTTTGAGTAACGATCTTGCGATTCCTCAAGTTCAGGCTGTAAGTTGCTCCGATCTATTGCAGCAATAGACGAGCATTAATATCATCCCGATCGACATAGTTTAAATTACTGTATAATTGGTAATACGTAAATTCTGTTGCAGTGCATAAGTATGTACTCCGTATCTTGATGAAGTATTACATAGAGAAATATATTTATTCTTACATCTGGCTTTAAATTTGTACCATTCCTTAAGTTTAATATCTATTCTTTGGTTATAATCGCGTCAAGGTAATGATCATGTTTTAAAACTTTACCTATACACATAAGAAATAAAGAAAAGTGATAATTAAAAATTAATTTTGTTGGGATATGATATAGATATATATTATGAATGAGGGTCAATTTCTTGTTGAAATTAAAGTATATTCTTACTTTTTAAGCCACTGTGATTTTATTCTCTGATTTATCTGACCTTCATGGTTATGGCATGATAAGAGAGATATGAAATAATCAAATCTCATTTTATGTTATGTCAAATAACTTCAAGTGATGTGAAATTTGGTTTCAATTGTCACGTTAGAAATGGAAATGAGATTGTTACATTTTATGAAGCCTTATATATTTTTTTGTTATAGGGTTTAATTAATTTTTTTTTAAGTATTATAAAATTAATCAATTTTGGGATAGGATGATAAATCTTTTTCGTCATTAATTACCACACTGTCTGCCACATTAAGTCCATTTGTTTGGTTCATAAGGTAATGCATTTCTAAGTAACATGGCAACTTTTTGTATTAACTTATAAAATTTAAATTTGATCTTATCCTTAATAATATGACAAGAAAACTATTGTTTTTTTTTATCTTTTTAGGATGTCACCTTGCAAGAACTAATGGATGAAGAAGACATTTTACAAGAATGTAAGAGTCAGAATAAAAAACTTGTGGAATAGTAAGTACATTTATTCAGTTAAGTTTTAATGCGTCTGCCATTTTATTTAATTATATTTAGTTGCTTAGTAAACATAGTAGTCAGTTTGAACTAATTAAATATATGCTATCCAGTTTACCGATGTTTTTAAGTTGACATGAAACTCTTACGCATTGGTACTGCAATACCAAACGTTTATGTGCTTACATTATATACTTTTTTGTCTTTACGATGCTTTTTTGTTTTACATAATTAGTTTAACAAGGCCAGATGTAATGGAGGAACTGGTGATGTTGACGTTGAAAGAGCCTCCAAATGATGTTAACGAACGTTTGCGATATAAGTATCCAAATGTTGCGTGTGAACTTCTTACATGTGATGTACCAACCCTCAACGAAAAATTAGCAGGTACGATTAAGCTTAAGTAACATTAGAATTCTTAAATTGAAAGTCATGTTTAAATAAATATAGGTATTGATACCAAGCCAAAATTTTAATTTCAGGTGATGAGTATCTATTATCAAAACTGTATTCTTTCATCGATACGGACCAACCTCTGAACCCCTTGCTTGCGTCATTTTTTAGCAAAATAATGGGTTTGCTCATAGCACGAAAAAGTGATCAGGTGAATATGTTGCTAACATATTAGGAATTCTACTTATAAGAAACAAAGCCTTCTGATGGCAATTACTACCTTAACACAATTGTTACTAAACTTGCAGCTAACAACGCGTATTAAAATCTTTTATAACCTTTTTAACAAGCCACCGTAGAATAAGCATTTACAAAGTCAGTTTTGAACTCTAATTTTCATATTATAAAAATACCTGAAATGCATATTTAAGGTTCTACTCAAGTTTTTCATGCTTGAATATTCCATATTGATTTATATTGCTAATATGAGTACAGTTTATTAATCATATTTTGTTCCGCTTTCCCTCCTTCCAATCCAATGTACCAATCTGGTTTTTTTCAACCAGAACTGGTACTCCTATCAGTTCACTTGTCTACAGGTATTAGAGTTTCTGAAAAGCAGGCAAAGATGCGTCGATCGACTTCTACAGCATCTGGAAACCTTGGCGATAATGGATTTGATCTTAAAATTAGTTACGCAAGTTGAAGGCAGTGAAATGCGACAAAATACTCTAAACGTAAGACATCAACTCTGTAACGCAGTGTGTACATTTTGTTCCTTCTGACATTGATATTTCATTCTTTCCACCTCAATCAGTGGTTAAATAGCCAGGAATTAGTACAACGATTGGTGAAACTATTGTCACCCTCTTCTGACTCTGCAAAACATACCAACGCAGCACAGCTACTTTGCGACATGATCAAAGCAACGAGAGAACATCGCCTATCGATCGAACGAACTGGTCCCGACCCTATTCTTACCACTTTGGAGTCGTAAGCATTTACCAAAAATATTTCCTTCTACCAAAGTTAAATTATTAGTAGGGCTGTAACGAAAGTCCTTATATTGAAAGCAAAAGCGAAAGAAGACAAATCGCATACAACAAAAACAAAACCGAATGTTCGTTACAACCCTAATTATTAGATGTGTTCTAATCATTACATTTTTTTATAATTTATTAAAACCAATAATTTGATGTAATTTTGGTGAGTTGATCATTTAAATTGTTTATTCAGTGCCTAGTGCTTGTTTTTTTTTTTTTTTCTTTTAATAGAATTATTTTCAAGACTATGTTTCCAAGTCACACGATTCAGTTTGAATATTCTTTATTCAGAGGAGAGACGGTGGCCCTTGTGTTGGAGACAATCTTAACGGGAGACAAGCTAGAAAGTAGCATCATCGGTGGGATCCAGTTGCTTCTCGCCTTGTTGGGCCAAAAGGCAAACAAGTACGATTCGCTTAATTTTCAATGTGTATTATTACTCGTCAATGATTTCTGATTGAAACTTGACCTCCACTGATACTTCCAGTACTTTGAATGAGGGCGAGATGTACGGAAATGGTGCTGGCGAAGACGTGATCGATAACGAGCAACGGATTAAAATTTCAATTGCAACGATACCTTATCTGGAACGTCTCCATCAACTCCTTCTGGACCCACCACATGTAAGTTGGTCTGTCAGTAAGTTGCGTGCAGTAATTATCGGAGATCGTAAGTTATTGCAATTAATCCACATCAGTCGGTAATGCTTAGAAGTCACATTTAAAGTGATTATGAAAGTGATATTGGATAAGGAGAATTATTCGTTATTTGTAGAAACCGCCGGTTAAAACAACGGCTGGGCTTCTGCAGTGTCCTTTTGGTAATACTCGTTTACACGTAGCAAAATTACTGGTAGCACTTTTATCTACGGAAAATACAACAATACGAGAGAATCTGGCTGATTTAAGCACGTACCAAACATTGTTGGTAAGCGTTTTGATATACTTACAATGTCGTTACGCTTGAGTTTTTTTTTTCTTCTGTTAATATTTTTGTACAATGATTTTTCATTTCACGATGTGTTTATGAAACACTGTTTTTCTTTTCAGGACCTATTCTTCAAGTATTCATGGAACAATTTCTTGCACACGCAAGTAGAACAGTGTTTAGCCTTAGCTATTAAATGTGATCGTGAAGATACTAATGATATTATTTATGCTCACGTGAGTACTCGACATTTGTTTTATCCAATATCTCTGTACAACGAAAAAAATAATGTATATATATTTAAAATTGACGTCTTCTATTTTAGATATTTATAAAATGTAGGCTGATTGATCAGATTTTGGATGCATGGGATAGAAATGAAGATAAGCAGTAAGTTCACCCTATGAACAAATGTAAAAATGATGATTTGAATTTATGCGTAACTTGCATGTTTTTATTTTTTTACATATATTTTTAATGAAGTTAACGATCCATCAAATTGGAAAACAGCAGTGCCACTCAAGGGTTTAGATAATTTCTACACACTTTTGGAAGTTTCTTGTCAACTAAGTAATTTTTATTTCTAAATACAAAGGGTTACCTTAAATTTTTAGAGAGCATAACATGTATATGGATAAAGAATGTAGACTTTTGTGACAAGTTAATCTGTATATAATGTATAACACGTGTGATTTAATTATATCTTGTTTACCGTTTATTTATAGAATTAAAGGGAAGAGCATAAGGCAAGGATACATGGGCCACATAATCAATATAGCTAATAACATTGTATCTCAATGTGAGAAGAACAACGTCCTCGACACTTTCTTGAAAGTAAATCTGCCTACAGAGAGTCGCAATAAGTGGGAGACACTTGTGACTACACAATTAGTAGAAGTAAACAAAGCGCAAAATGCACCTTTGGTAAGATGATTTTCATTATCGTGGAGTTAATAATTATACGAAAGTCTGCGAATAGCAAGAGACTGCAATCGATAATTACTTAAAAACACGCCATCAAATGATATTTCATGGAGACAGATTTCTTTAAAAGACGTGTATTATATTAAAAACCTTCATCTGGAAATTTCACTCTGAAATCATCCGATTTAGAATTTTAGCTACAATTAAGAATTATACAAATCTTTCCGCCCGTTTATAGAAATAGCAGGATGAGTTTTTAAATATTTGCTTCTGAATTACAGGGCTCACAGACTCAAGCTTATATAACGAACTCAGAAGAAAATCCTGACGAGTACAATTCATTTTCCCATGACGCTTACATACAACAGGTAAATTATAAACTTACACCGAGTAGTAATTAAAATACTTTTTTAAGTGGAGATGCTTATGAGAGATTTAAAGTGCATGGCAAGGGAATAGACAAGTAGATTTCTACGCTGAGAGTGTTTCAAAGATCTTAACGCGATTACTGTGGCTTTTTGACTCTATCTCTTGGAAGTCAAATAGGACATTCAGAGGTGCGACACGAATGAAATTTCCTTTTTACTTTTGACCTATACTATTGTACTTCAGATGTACTCTCACTATCAGGGCCAACAAATGACTCCTCAGTATCTAAAGAACTATGGGTACCGTGACGACGAGTTTAACGACAGTAACGATACGTTCCCGTATGTATATAATTTCAGTAAATTTACAACCATTACGTATTGTAAAATCCCGTGGATTTGTTACTTAGTCTACGGCTATAGGGTTTCTAATTGATCACATATTGCAGTACTCCAGATGGTCAGATAACCAATGTAAATTTCACCCTGAACGAGGAAGATCTCGATGAAAATGAGGATGAGTTTAACAAGGTATGTACTTCGTTGACGATAAACAGAATTTACATTATAGAAAGAGAAAGAGAGAGAGATTTTGTGATTGTATGTAAAGGTTTGCCAGCAAAAGCAAAAGGCTGATCTGGAAGAAGGTGGGGGAGGGCTCGAGTGGGGAGACGACGTCACTTTCCAAACTGTGATAGACAAATGGCCTTCAAAACGGGTACCCTATGAATCCAGTTCCTCCGAAGATGAAGATGATCCCCACGACGTACACATGGAGTTCGATTCCACTGACCGTAAGTGGTTTTATATTTTTTATTTTTTTTTTATATTTTACTTTTCTTCTTTGCTGCTGACTGTAGAAGGTTCATGCTGCTTTTTCAACTATAAAGATACGAATAAGTAAAAATTAGTCGAATTAGCATGTGAAAACTACGTCGTATTTCAAGGACGCCAGGTTGAAATAAGCATCTACCTATCTAACGATCTATCTACAAAGATACAGAATATTGACAAAAACAGTCTTACTGTCATCCTGCACATCTATATACGTAGAACTACATTTGGGTGATACGAAATGGGAAATATAATTATATATGCTATCATTTATCAGGTGACAATTCATGACACTGTAGGTTCAATGGCCATTCATGTTGTAACCATCAGTCGGCACCAGGAGGTTACTCGCGAAATCTAAAATTCGATTGGGATGGAAAAATGATTGACTGAAAACAGTGGGGAGTTTACGGGTTTATTTCTTGATGTTCAAGAAAGCTCTGTCCTGATACACAAATTTAGGTAACACGAAGCCTCGCAAATATACCGGAGAGTAGGCGAAGGTTACAGGCTATTGGTTCCCTCAGTGTGACGTATTAAAGTTTTCCAAAAGCGACGCGTAGCGGGAAAGGACGAAACTTAAGGGGGTGTAATATTTGTGATATTCGGAAGATCCTTGGAATACAAATACAATTGCGCGTTTGATTCTGATATATGCCCTTTTCCGTGACATTCGCATATCTTTGGGAGATTCGTATAATTTCGTGACATTTGCACTTTTTTGCGATGTTCAGTTCCTCAATGTACTTCCCATACCTATAAACGAACGGGAAAGGCGTAGTTCTACGTTTTAATGATTCCAGGGAGTCAAAACGACCAGAAGCGTATCATCACATCAAGTGCGACGCTCATTCATTCATTTTAATGTGTTTAATTCTTTTCCTCTTGAATAATTTCAGCCTGGGATTCTACCGAGCCGGTAACTAACAATGCTATATTACCAGAAGTGAACCCTTGGGACGTGGTTTCCTCGCAATCGGTAGAGCCTACTGGATGGGCAAATTTCGACGGTTTCGAAAATTCATCAGGCCCACCTAAACCCGAGAACGAGTCTTGCAAAGAAACCAAACAGGAGGCGCCAGTTGCTTCCTCGTCGATAGTTGAAAACGTTAAGCCGAGCAGTGAAAAGGAAAAAGAGGCCGAGGATGAAGTAAAGGTGCCAGAAGTTAAGGAGTCATTGCCACAGTCTTCCTTGACGAATCTCAATAGTGAAAGAAATGTTACTGTTGATTCTGTAAATACTTCCGACAGTAACGCCAATCCTAGTGACGTAGAGGATAATAGGTACGGAATTCACAATTAGTAAATTATTAATTTAGCTCGTATCTTAAATCGTAATTGGCAGAAAACTCAACCCTGTTTCTTGATCGAGTCATTACCCAGATAACACTATTGTACCTAAGAATATTCTTTAAATCTTTTAATATACTCCGGATATTTGGAATATTTAGTGAATATGCTGTATATACATTCATAAGCCAGAATATGCTTTGAATATTCTTAAAAATTCCACGTTCCATGAATATCCACTGTACATCTGAAGATGATATGAAAGGCGCTGAGAAATTTATTCGACGTCGATAAATTAAAATTCATCTATACCCTTTTTGGTGGTAACGCCATTTTGAATACCCAAGTGGTAACAAGTTGGCGCGTCGCGTTACCGACATTTATATTTATGTTGGTCTTTTAGATCGACGTAAAACTGTTGAAATTTTTTGTTCTAAAGACGCGTTAGCCATGAGACAAGTCAGCATTCTCTTGCAATCATTGGTGAAAGTATTTTCCATATTTTCCCATCAGATTCTGTAATATTTCATTTCTACGGTATTCTAAATTGTTCGAGATAGGTCCTGAAAGAATTCTAAGCTTCCAAGAAGCATAAAACAGCGAAAACGTGCACGGACCACGCCATGCTGGTTCTAGTATCCGCGTTTCTAATACATAATGCGTAAATTATGCTTAATGGATAATTGTTAAAAATGGTTCGCTTAATTTCGCAGGTCTGGCACGAAGGAGGGCAACGAAAGGTGCTCGCAGGATTTAGCAAATGTTCCAACAAAGTCTGAAAACCCATCCGACATTGCAAAAGAAGGTTCGGAGAACCCTTCGACCGCGGAACCCGTAGTCGCGTCCAAGGCATCCGACTAAAACTCTTCCCGGAGGTCCGAACCAGCAATAGTGATAAACCATATCAGATCGACCTTACACCATACCTGAGAGGATACCTTTATATTTCTATTTCTCCTTAGAATTGGGTTTATGCTTTCAACGACGCCGCACCCGGGGCACTACGATCAATATGGCAGGGTATCGTTAACTTACGGTACATGACCGAGAGGACTATTCACAATGCTCAATTATAGTTAGCGAATTGTGTTTTAAGGAGTCTATTTAAGTGCGCTCGCCTGTTGTTAGCGGTCCAATTACGATTCGGTCTTCGCTATTTGTACATACAACGCACGGAGCTGGAAGCTTTGTAATTAAAGTCCAAAGGACTGTCACTGTCTGGTATTCGATTGGTCGATAATATCTGGATATACGGCGCGATTAGTGCCATTTTTATCCGTTACTATCGTACGGAAAGTGTGTGGAATGATATTGGGCAGTATAAGACGCTTATTATATTGGAAAAAGAAAATAAGAAATTTATCTATTCATTTCGCATTATCAGCTGTTAATAAAACTGTAGTTTATCCTGGAGAGGAATACTGGCGAAGTCCAAAGTGGAGTGTAAGCTTCGTTGTGTTTGATGTTCCGTTTATTTTTCTTATCGTTACGGGCGGTTTGCTTTTAGAGAAGAGTTTACCTACGAATGTAAAAAGTGACTCACGCCGATTAAGGGTGACAGAAGAAAGCATTTTCTAGTTCATTTTCCTTTTTGCTCATTTAATAACTCGGTCGAACTCTTACAACGTTGTGATATATTTCGAGTGGAAGCACTGTACCGAATACTAGAGAGTGCAGGATTTTCATTGAAATGTTACAGTTATATTCCAATTAGGACTTGAAAGAGAAGATTCAATTGAAACATTACATTTCCGAGAAATGCCACTTTATTTTAACTCGATAAATGGTTTAGCTTGCAGGTCGGTTATTTTGTAAATATTTGAAGACTAAGTCGCGAGGGTGTTTAAAATGATATAGGATGTCTCTTGGAAGGAGACTTTCGAAAGACACTCCGACAAAGGAGGTAACTTCAAATTATTTTCTAATAGTATTTTTTACACATCTACTGCAGATTTCGTAAATTTGCAACTCCTTCACTCCGTGCGTTAGACACTGGAAACTGAGTATAATATAATTTAACTGCAATTGTAACTGAGTAATTAAGAATTGTTGATATCAGGGGTGGATACATCCCCGTGCACTATGCTCGACATCTTCCATGATTAGATTACCAATAATTTTGAAAGTCAAATATTCCATTGCAAGGACACGCAATTAAAGGAGAAGCGCATTTTTCTAATAAACCAAAAACAATGGTGCTGTTGCAGTTTAATTACTCAATTACAATTCTACCTTCCCCTGAAGGCTGGAAGGACCAATATTCTCCTGTATACAGTGAAAGATGTAATCGTTTTAGACATTGAAAGAATACCTCGCTCTTCCGGAAGTCGAATTCACTCGGAAACACACTTATCCTGAAGAGTAACCGTTTGAGGAAATTAAGAAGAAAAAACAAAAAGAAAGAAGAAAAGAATGACGTCGATGAAATTGTATTGATTTAAAAAACACGTAAACTCTAAAGTTCCCTGGTGAAAAGAAGTGATAAAAAAAAGAAAAACTTCCATTAAAAGGAATGCATTTCTCCTAGTGCCGTTGATGCATTGTTAGCGACGTCTTTCTCTTTTTTTCTTTCTTTCTTTCTTTCTTTTCCTTCAATCGGCGCAAATTTTGCGAATATCTCCCCAACGCCATCTGGTGTATCCGCCGTGGAAGTTGGTGGTCACTCCCAGTTGCAATTTCCAATATTTTCCGAAAAACTCTGGAGCGTTCTCGCTAATGTTAATTCACATTTAGGCATTTATATAAAGAAATGCGAGGCTTTGTCCTCGGCACGAAAAAAAAAAGAAGAAAAGAAAAGAAACGCCCCTCGTTGCCTGGCGCTAAATCCGCGCCAAACAAGTTAGAGTACAATAAGATATATTCGTGCCGCGATTATACGAATGCTAATGTCTCTCGATATCGCAAGTTAGACTGCACTGTAATTAAATATCATGTAAAGTTACACAACTAATCATTGTATAAAAGGATCATATTGAAAGTATCGATTACTTTTAAGTAAAGGGAATGATAACTACAATTATAGTAATACTAAATAATACCACGCACGATAAAAATTACACCGGGTACACTTGTAGGTAGGTGTAGTGCTGTTTTAAGTGGCTTCTCCTTTACTTCGAATTATATATATATATATATTTTTTTTTAATTGAAAAGTTTCTACGCCTTGGAACGGGTCGTTGTACCGCCCAATTTGTTGCAGTATAAATGCGTCGTACAATTCGTTTACTTGAATCGTACCGAGAGTTTACCCTGAACCTATGACAGAATGTTATTAAATTATATATCCATATGATAATATATACACGGGCAGGTTGATTTTCCGTATTTTTTGTTTCTTTTTTGTTTTCTTTCTTTGTTTTCCCCCGATCGTTCCCACCGACTAACCGATTAGCCGGCATTGCATGTACAATATTCTGTACTTAAAATTCGTTGCATTTAACCGCATTGTATTAGTCTTCGCCGTAAACAGAGTTGTGTAATTTTACGTGAGATTTTTTTTCATACAGTGTGCTTGGATTGTTTAAATCCCTCGGGCTGTGCCTCGAGGAATGCGCGGAACAAGTATTACGCAGCATTGTATACCATAATGTTTTTGTAGGTACCATGGATGTGAGGCTATTTAGAGAAATCTAAGGAAAGACGCGAAACAGATAAACAGAAAGAAAAAAAACATCACCATAGTCCGATATATATATATGTATATTAATTCACGACGAACTACAGTGCTTTTTGATACATCGTAAGCGAGCGGCGAGGAGAAATTGGGTGCAGTGCCTAAAGCGACTCGGATCGAGTGGGAGAGAGTTAGAGAAATTGCGGGAGATAAGAGAGGAAGAGAAACAAACAAGAAAACGAAAAAAATAGAAAAAAAAAGAAAGATAGAAAGAAACAGAAATATGTATTCCTACGCGCCACGTGATGTAACGCGAGATGATATAATTATATTTTTATTATGTTCAGACACTCGGCGGGTTCTTTCGCGGACCGTGGTAGGAAACGTCACCGAAACTGACAGTTCTTGACCACGTGGTCGACGCCCACGTGGGTTTGACAGCTGTCGCGTGGACGAAAAGTGGACGATTGTCGGTCGACGAACTTCTACCTCGACATTTAATCGAGTGCGAATCCATTCTATCTAAACTTTTCTATCCTATTTCGGGTCTAGCTTCGATTTCTTTCACTTTTCGCTCCCGATGATCGACCACGTGGCGTGCCATGCGAATCAATTCAGTTTCCCACCGTAACGCAAAAGTATTTCGTATATACATTTCAGACGTGTCTATGCCGAAGGTCTGTACACACGATGAGTCCGTTGCCTTTCTGGGATGTTACAAGAGCATACCGATTAAAATTGTATCGAGATATCGTCGGGATTTTAGCTATCGTGACGAGTGTCGGGAAGGAAGGAAAAGCGAAGAAAAGAAATATGTATGGGAAATTATTACCGATTTGGGAGAAGCGATGTTTGATATTCCGTGCGCGTCGTCCCTAGGGTCCGAGTATGTGCGTTTTATCGAGCCTCGATTGGGCATTTTGTTAACTGCGGAGGAGTTATTAATCGAGGGCCGATTAATTGATAGCCGAACTTCGGTCCTTCGGGACTTCCTCTCGGCGGGGGATGTGCACTTTGTTAATTACGGAAACGCGAGGAGGAAGAGGGGAAAAAAAAAGACATAATCAAGATTGTTCAGAGTTTCTTTCCCACGCAGACATTTTATCAGGGTGAAAGGTGCACTTCGTTAATTGTATAACAAATAGAGAGAGAGAGAGAGAGAGCCGCGTGCCGCTCCGCAATTCATTTCCGCGTAGATATTTTACCAATGTGAGATGTGCGCTTCGCCAGTTGTACAAAAAGGAAAGAAAAGAGAAAAAGGGTGAAAGGATTGATCGACCATAATGAATTCCTTGGTGCACGTCTCTGCCAGCCTCTGCTCCCCTCTATGGTTTATTGATAAGGCGAGGCGTGCACCTCGTTAATTGTACAAAATGCGGGAAAGCCATAATTGATATACTTGGTGCACATCTCGAAAAGTTCTTTCCTCCCCCCCCCCCCCTTCTAGATTTTATCCGAAAGTTAGGTAATACACGCACTTCGGTAGTTGTTAATGGATTGATAACGGCAGGGAAATGTCGAGGATGAGGTATTTGTATATGTATACACGGGGTGAACGGACAAAATGAGCGGAGAGCTGACAAGAGCTCCGAGGACCCTCCAACGAACCGAAGAATGAATTTCATTTCGAGACGGTGCAAGTGCCAAGTAACTTAATGGTTAAGGCTTTTCTAAATGCGATTATGTAAATTGCGTTCGGCGTTTTAACGGTGATTTTCTTCTGCCTTAATAGAGACGTGCACGAGCGACATTGTGTTCACGGAGTTGTGCGCGACAGCGTTGTACATAATTCGTAAATAAATAGAAAGTACTGTCTTAGCCCCTCGTTGTGTCCCGATCTTTCTGACTGTTAAATTGTAACAAGGAAGAGACAGACATGGAAGGTATTATAAAAGAGCGAGATAGTACTGCAGAGGGAGGTCGACTACGTTGGACCCGTGTTAAAGATATCTTCGTAAACCTACTCGAAATCGAAACTTATTTTCTGTACATGTTCATAACTTAAGATGATATGAAAGGCGCTGAGAAATTTAATCAAAGTCGATAAATTAAAATTCATCTGTACACTTTTTGATAGTAACGTCATTTTGAATACTCAAGTCAAGTAACATAAGCTGGCGCATTCCGCTATCGAGATTTATGTTTACGTTCGAGTCTTTTACAGTCTACGTTGATAATTATACGAACTGAAGCGTTCCATATGTCATTTCAGTAAAGTAATGATAAAGAGATCGATGTACAACTGTCGAAATCCCGTAAATTCATTATTCTAGCGACTGTTTAGGACCACCGTCGCCATCTGTGACGATTAGCTGCAACTAAATTTTTGCTCTAAAGACACGCGTTAGCCATGAGACAAGTCAGCATTCCCTTGCAATCTTTGGTGAAAGTATTTTCCATATTAACTGGAAACAAGTTGGAATGAGATACCAATATTAATGAGCAACGATTTTAATGTCAATTCCGCCATGCATGAACACAGTCGCTGATTTACTTCTTAGACAATAAATTGAAATTAAATAACCCTAACGAAAACGTTTGCGCAGATTGTGCTAATATTAAAAGACAAAGATTAATATAAATAGTAATTAACTAAAAACAAAAAGCGTTTCACATTCCGATCACTAACGTGCCTTGGGAAGTTTAGCTTAAAAAAATATAAATATACAGATATGTGTCATTGAAGTCACATAACGTATTAGAGAGTTCATAGAAATCCATAAAAATTATTTAATTCACGCCAAGTGTCCTTGTTAGCCGAATTTAATCAATTTCTGTAACGGACGTTTGCTGTAGACTGAAAAATATCAAACGGTTTTATTTAACGTTATTATGGATTATCCTTATATTAATCGTTATAATTGGTCTCGCAATGTTGTAATTAACGAGAGGTTGGCTGCTGCGTGTCTTTTTCCTCGAACGATGTGTTTCTTGGAAGGCGGTGAGCGAAATCGAAGGTGCATTAGGTACACTGGGAGACATCAATGCCCTCTCATCCTGCACAGGCGATGCCGCGTCTGCAGGGGAGGCATTCATGTCCGCCATTGTACATTTAAAGTGCACGCGCCGCCGATTTACAAAATCTTCCACGGGAGGAAAGATTCCTATTCACATATGTTTGACGAATTATCGCCTTAGGAAAATTCCCCATGACGTATCGAAATTTACGCGCCGCTGCTAATTTAATAAGCAAAAGATTCGAAGCGGGCTGGCATTACGAGTTAGCACCAATTATTTCCTTCAAATTTACCACCACTTTGTCATACGTCGGCACAAGCATTTCTTACACAAAAGCCGCTTTATATTGGAGTCTAAAAGAGATCGAGGTCTCCGTAAAACTGTTTAGAAAAGTACAATTTTAACCTTCTGTAAATAGCCTATGTAATGGGCTCGGCCTGCTGTTTAGAATCATTTTACGGTAGACTCTCGTATAACGCGACTAATATGTTACGCCCTATATGAATTCGCATTGTAGGAAATCGTGCTGTATGGGAATTATTCTCGTGTAACGCGCATAATGTGTTTTGTTATTTCACACGTTATACGAAGAAACGTGTTATATGGAAACACTAGTTTCCCGTATAACGCGTCTATGTTACGCGTATTGTACTGGCATTTTTCTCGTATAACACGCATAATGTGTTTTGTTATTTCACGCGTTATACGAAAAAACGTGTTATATGGAAACACTAGTTTCCCGTATAACGCGACTAATATTTTACGCCCTATATGAATTCGCGTTGTAGGAAATCATGCTGTATGTGAATTATTCTCGTATAACGCGCATAATGTGTTTTGTTATTTCACACGTTATACGAAGAAACGTGTTATATGGAAACACTAGTTTCCCGTATAACGCGTCTATGTTACGCGTTATAGGAAATCGCGTTGTAGGAAATCGCGTTGTATGGGAATTATTCTCGTATAACGCGCATATTGTGTTTTGTTATTTTACGCGTTATACGACGAATCGCGTTGTATGAAAACAGTACTCTCCCGTATAACACGGTTAATACATTACGTGCTGTATGAATTCGCGTTATAGAAGATCGAAGAAAAGTGGCATAAAAGTTAACCAATGATCTAGTATATAAATTAAAATGGGAATTTTTTTCAGTGTACATCGCATCATAAGATGTCGTGCCATACGGGAATTTTTCTCGTACAACCCGCGTAATGTTTTTTATTTGCAGCGTTGTAAGAAAAATCGTGTTATATGAAAACAGTAGTCGCGATATCTTTGACGCGTTATAAGAATTATCTCGTATAATTGAACTAAAAAAAGTTTCCCATCCATTCTTACTTTCATTTCTACCCAGCAGGATAATTGCACAAATCGGCGCAATATTAAAACAAGATATTAATCTGTGTATGTATTTCTTCGTATTAACTTTAATAGGCCGCTTACAACTTTGAAATACCCATTGTAGTTGAAAAACATGTTTCAGAGCTTTACATCACGAGTCAATGAAAGTAACGCAAGAATTGGCTATATTCGGTACAGAAAATGTTATGGTGGGAGAGAAGCGTTAACCAGATTAGTTTGCAAGTATAAAAGAGGATGGCACATTCCTTGAGGACAGTCGTAAGTTTTCTTCGGGTCTCGTCAACAGTTATCGGAGTTCGAGTGGATCGGTTCAGGCTCTCCGATATGATGCTGCTACTTTTGTATATCTTCCAACTCTCTCTAGCAATACCTCTGCCTGATTCCCAGGACTCTACATCGGTCCTACCAAAAGATCTCAACTCTACGTCACTCTTCGATCCTTTTGAAATTACTCCGAATGGGTCCACCGATGTTGATGTTAACCCCTCGAGTCCAGCAACTGGCGACTTGTAAGAGATCTAAAAGCATAGTTTTAATGACAAGGAATATTTCAATTACGTTTTTACGATCATCTTACGTGAATATTTTTGTCCACATTATTTGTAAAGTTAAGGTGACATGAAAGGGTCATACTGCGCACGTGCATATATATACATTTTAAAACTTCAGCGCGTGATTATGGAGGTCCTAAGGAAGAACGTGGTGTTCATGAAATTTCATTCAAAAGAAAATGTATTCTTGGTTCTAGTCTGACATAAAGACAATTTTTTATTAAAAATGAAATTTCACGAGCACCATGTGCTTCCTTAAGGCCTTCATAATCACGTGGTGAAGTTTCAAATGATTCGGTGAACCCAATTTGTAGAAAAGTCTTATAAATATTTTGACGTTTTATGTATATAGACCGACCCTTTCATATCACCTTAATTTAATAAACGATAATTAATTCACTATTTGAATTTCAGATATGTAATAAGAGCTGTTGTCTATGAAGTTGGAATTCTTACAAGCCCTGATAATACTACCGATGAATCTACAGAAAAGTATGATTTCTTTTATTGACTTTTAATAACGTTTCTATATGTAATACTTTAAAGTCTTTACGTATATATATATATGCACTTTTATAATACTGAAAATAGTCAAATTTTCTTAATAATTGTGGAACCAAAATGGTTTTTAGGCACGAAGAACTCAATATTTCCCTGTTTGATCCACCACGCAAGGAGGATGGGGTTCTAGATCTTAGCAAACTCTTTTTACCACAACTTGATGCAAACAATCAAACCGATTCAATACATTCACTGCGAAAGAAACGTTCTGATGATTCCAGCGAAGAGTCTCACGAAGAATCATCTGAAAGCAGTACGGAGCAAGCATTAACGACTTCACAGTCTTCGTCAACTGTTCGATCTTCTTCGACTCCACAACATCCAGCGATAGAAGACACAGCAGCTTTTCTTTTTTATTAACATCTATGTCCTCTCCATGAATCTTGTAAATACTTGTACAGAAACAAATCGTATTTGTATCGCCATTTGGAATTTAAGTATTCATTATATTAGGAATAAGGCTGCTTGATACCATTACCGGTCTCTCCACATTTTATTTCTTGTATTTATTATCCCTAAATTATATCGCAAGATATTTTTAAGTTCCATTTATATTTCACTTTTGGCTCATCCCATGTCGTAATTTATAGGTGTTTCTTAACTAGTTCAGGATTGTTTCGCAATTGCAACATAGTTACCACATAACTTTGCGAGTAAAAGAGTATTTACCAAAGTTGCATGAATTGAATTTCAATGTTTCATACATTCAATGTACAACCAAGTCCCTTTTGTGTGGAGGAAGGTTAATAGAAATACCAAGTCTTCGTAGTTGCTTGACATTTCCATATAATTTTTCGTAGTAAATATATCAAAGTATAATAAACTTTGCACGCAAAGCCGATGCTTTCAACACTAATCATCACAGAATTCAGGAAACGGTAATTTCACTTCATTTTGAAGAAGAAAAAAAAAAGAAAACACCAGTGGTGACTTAGAAAAATAGATTAACACGACCTACGTTGTGTCGCTTCTACGTACTAAAGTATATGAAAAAATATCGGAAATATTCGACCGACTGAAGCTTAACATTAAACAAGTACGATTTTGTTCCGATTTGGAAATAATACATTGATATGGCGTGAAGTAGGAGAAAACACCAACATTGTAGGTAACACATCCTGAAAAACTAGACTCACTTACGATTAGAGATAAACATGAAAACGTCTTTGCTTAAAGATTATAATCAGTTATCTCTTAGAAATAGACGCATATCAAAGCAGTATCGCTAGCGTTCACATTTTTCGTTTTACCTTCAGTTCAATTTTCACAAGGACATTGATTACCCTTAAACTGTTCACAAATGCTTATATGTACCACTTTCAGTGGCAGCTAAAGTATTAAAGTATAAACGTTGCTTGCAAAGCAAACACTTTCAAGACTAATCATCACAGAATTGAAGCGAAAGTAGAAGAGAGAAGTACATAATAATTGATATTTGCTCCAGACATTGTTATTAGCCAAAAGTCTGTGCCGTACCAGTGGTAAAATGAAGATTTTTCTTATTCAGTTGGTACAAGAGCAACCATAGTGAAGCGCATCTCCTCCGGATCTCGAGTCATGTATTCTTGGCAGACGCTAGTAGCATCTTCCAAGAATTTCTCTGGAGAAGTTGGACCATAATTGATGGGAAAAGGCTTTCGACCATCTAAAAAATGTAAAGTAACAGAACGATTCAATTAAACGTGGTTAGTATGGGAACATTAACTAATGAAAGAAGTATAGTAATGACTAAACAAAAAGTTGGACTTCAAAATTGCAGGAATGCTCACCCAACTCGTACAATGAACCATCTTTGTGAATGAAAGCAACAAAGTGGTAAATTACTGGAGCATCTTCCCGTGGAGCCTTAAAATATAAAAAAATTATAATAAATTATTATATATTTCATATACCTAAATATCCTATTTGTACATAAAATTTTGATTTCATTTAAGATAACGACTATTTGTTGTAATTCAATGGTCCTTTCTTAAAGCCTTCGAGCATATAATTTAACATGGTCTCTTATTAACTACTTCCATCAAACAATATTCTTATTATTTCTTTGGTTTAATTAAAAAATACAAAACTTTTATTTGCAACAATACCTCTGTTTGACCTTCTTGGGCTTGTAATTTATGAGCATCGATGATTCCTTGAGCTTTCATTAATTGCTCACCCCTTTCAGTGGGTGACATATCCTTTGTTTCATCCAAGAAGGTCTTAAGGACCCCATCTTCAAGTTTTATTCTAAAACAATAAGTTTTATTTCTCATACAAGAAATCTTGAATCAGAACTCCATTCCGTGTTTTATCAATAATATTGCTTATAAAAGATAATCTAATAGAAATTATATANATGTTATATACCGGTAGACACAAATGCTTTTCTTATGAGCATTGTGCTACCAATGTATAATGGAAAGGTATTCACGTTGGTCTGTGTAGATTACAAAAAGACAAAATCTATTTGAATATAACAAACATTGTAAATTGATTTTAACAATCGAAGAATTTAGCAACGATTGGTCCCTGATACTTTTCATAGTCCATATAAAAGAGATTATTAAAACGATAGTGATTTTCTTTACATAATAGTTTTACAAAAATCATAACCTTATACCGATAACTTTTTAAAATTTCAAATCTACACAGTTCTATCCACAGAATGTTGAAAATAAAATATTGCACCCTTGATAAAAGCTTGAACTTTAAAGGTGCTTGCATTATTAATAACACAAACTTGATACTACAGTTAAAGTTACCACCAAATAAATACATATTTAACCAAAACAATACAAAGAATATTTGAGATACAATTGACGTCGGTTTCTATTTATGTGAATGTACTGACATAATGTATAAATTGAAATGAAGTATAATGACTTTTCAAATGGTTGCTGTGTCTTATTCAGGGTGTGCTCACCTGGGACATAACCTGAAAAGAAAAAGGGAACAATGAATTAACGAAGCAATAATAAATCATTAATTCGATAATTGCAAGCCATTAACATACCTCGGGATTACATTCTAATGGGACTAAAGCCATTTTGCACAATATGAGTGTAATCAGCTACGGTTAGGAGACCGATACTTCTTACGAAAAGGGGAAGTAATGCAGCGTCAGACCGATTTTTCATTAGTGCTACAGCGACCACTGACGGAGCGACGAAGAACGAATAAGATGTTCTGATTGGCTGCCGAAAATGTATGGCGGAAGTTTCCACATTCCGCTGTTTCTCTGCATTCAATCAGAATCTCTTATTACTAATGGAATATCGGCTTAAAGCGTAGCGAGCTTAGATCATGGTTGGGTAAGTATAATACATGAAGTAATATCGTGGTTTTCTACATGTATATTACAACGTATAATACGTCCCTAGTATTCTACGCAGGCACGAAGTATTATATTACCCCAAACTAAGTGTGCAAAGCGCATGCGCAATATCGTCAATAGCCAATGAGAGTCCACCTATTTACCTCTAAGAGAGATTCTCATTGGCTATTAAGGGGATTGCGCTTTACGCATCCACAAATCTGCGCACATTCGAAATCAGCCTTGGAAATTTCAAATGTATGTATATATGTGCATTTAACGTTTGTTTATAACGGCTGATAACGGCTATTTGAAGTCGTCAGATTCGTAACCAATATTTGTATCAAAATGTATAATGGTGGAAGACCAAAAAATAAATTATGGGATGAAACAAATGGACAAGATGGATGTTTATAACCTAGCGGATACCGCATGCTCTACGCTGTCTTGTCCGCCATATTTGATACGTTCTCTTGGTTTTCTACGTTTCTACGGTAAACTGATCTACGTAACTTGATTTACTTAACTACTGAACTACGAACTTGATTACGTAATATACGACGGCTTTTCTACAGATAACCTGACATATATTATGTAAATCAAGTAGTTTACCGGAGAAAACGTAGAAAACCAGGAAAAACGTATCCAATATGGCGGACAAGCAGCGTAGAGCATGCGGTATCCGCTAGGTTATAAACATTCATCTTGTCCATTTGTTTCATCCCATAATTTATTTTTTGGTCTTCCACCATTATACATTTTGATACAAATATTGGTTACGAATCTGACGACTTCAAATAGCCGTTATCAGCCGTTATAAACAAACGTTAAATGCACATATATACATACATTTGAAATTTCCAAGGCTGATTTCGAATGTGCGCAGATTTGTGGATGCGTAAAGCGCAATCCCCTTAATAGCCAATGAGAATCTCTCTTAGAGGTAAATAGGTGGACTCTCATTGGCTATTGACGATATTGCGCATGCGCTTTGCACACTTAGTTTGGGGTAATATAATACTTCGTGCCTGCGTAGAAAACTAGGGACATATTATACATTGTAATATACATGTAGAAAACCACGTATGTGACTTCACGTATTATACTTACTCAACCCTGGTCCCAACTCATCTCTACTAATATATAAGGTATCATGTGTAAATGTACATACATATATACATACTCCACTGGCATTGGGCCTTCAGTAGTGACCGGAATCCAAAAAGATACAGTACAATACATACATATGAAACCAACGAAGCCGAAAGAATGAAAAAGTGGAAATGATTTCTACTAGATACAATAAAATGAGAAGGGTGAAAAGACTCATGTCTCGCTATTAACCAAATGTCAGTAAGCTAAAAAAATATATTTGCAACATAACAAAGATGTTTGATGAACACTACGTGAAATCAAACGAATTTATAACATGTAATCACTTAGCTCAACAAATAACACATTCAAAGAACTCAAGAATGTTAATCGTTGACATTAGACCAAGAAGGGACTATGAATTATCAAAATTAAAACATTATAAGTGCATCAACATTCCTGCTGAAATAATCCAACTAGGGTAATTGCATTCTCTTAGTATTTTCTTTTTATTCGCTTTATTTCCTATCCTCTACCGAAGAAGTATTTTAAGGAAGGTGTTTCTGATGTTGTTTCAGCAAATTTGCAGATTCCTTTAACAAATACTTGCGCCATGATAATCATTTGTTACAGTTGTTTAAAGAACGTGGAAAACGATATGTAAACACAATCGTATTGATGGACTGGAATACAACCCAAAGTACAATAACTCCTGAAAACCATTTATGTGTATTAAAAAAGATTTTTCGTTTCTGGGATAGAGAGTGCTATGATACAATAGTAAATTTAGATGGTGGTTTTGTACTAGTGATTAATCAGTATCCTGAACTAGTTTCCAATCCAGGTGTACAATTACCTGTCAATTACGATACAATCAATAAAGTGATAACTCCGGTAAAGTATCTGATAAATAATAAATCATTACCTGAAATTCCATATCTCTGTATCCAAGAACATTAACGTAACTGAACTATTAACTTATATGTTCATTATTCTTTGAGGTTATCATGAACTTCGATAAATATGAATTATGCATTCATTAAAATAGTATTGAATACAATAAGAGAAATTGATTTTCAGATAGATCAAAATAAACTGCAGCGTCTGATAAGTCGAGTGAATCAGAAACTGAAATCTATAGAAAGATGGAAGGAAAAGAAACAGACTTTAAAAGATATTCTATTAAAAGATCAAGACTATAATGAGGAAATTGGCCCTGAACGTTATGAGCACATTTCTCTTGTTACGGAAATTTCAACACTTGATGGATTAATAAAAAATGCGGTAAGAAATATAATTTATTATTTTTGCTATTGACAAAATCCAAGAGCAAAGTTAAAATGAAAAGGACAAACAATCTATGTAAAACGAGGCTCATTCGTTACAGAAGAAATTATGTTATGAACTTAAGGAGCATATAAATGAATGCCACAAAATTAATGCTATGTTACTTCCATCCCAAGACAGTAATAATGGACACAAGATAGATTCTAATCCAGTAAAATCATTTGACAGCATTACAGATAATGATACGAGTGAAACTTCAAATGAAGTTTTATTGGATTCTCGTCCTGTACAATCACCTGACAGTATAGATTTACATATGGATAAAATACATTTTGATTCGGATAAAATTTTGGACAAAGACATAACAGGTTCTAATTCTGCAAAACCAGTTGATAGTGTTGCAGATACGCACATGGATAAAATGCATATTGATTCCGATGAAACTTTGAACAAAGGTATAATGAAGTCTAATTCTGGAAAACCACTTGCCAGTGTTGCAGATGTGCACATGGATAAAACACAAATAAATCCTAGTTTTGCCAAGCCAAATAGTGGCAACATAAATGCTAAAACTGACCAACATTTATCATCTTTGTCTGGTGTAAAACCGTTCCAAAGCTCTGACCCGAAGATCGTGAATGAGATGACTCTAAACATGAAGTCTTTTTTACATTTGCTGGGGCATTTAAAAGCAGTTACACGTTGCCTGCAAGATGCGGAAAAGATGAAACTTCAATCATTAACTACATTCTGTGAATATCAAAATGTAGGAGATAAAAATAAAGATCTACAGTGCGTGCAAAACATGCGACAAAGCATTGACTCTTTAAATGTAAAAATTAAAGAAATGGTAAGCTTAGTTCTTTTTTGTTTAAATGTTATTAAACTACTACTTTCTTGTAGAAAGTTATTAGATCTTAATAAAAGTACAATGTTGCTATTTTCGAGAAACAAATTTTGAAATGTTTGCAAGTTAAGTTAATGGAATTGTTTGATTTCAATTATTTTTTTTCCGTCTTGGGAACTGATTTGAATTGATTTAGGATATGTTTGAATTTTACAGAGGGAGAAACGCTCTGAAATCAAAGAACAAATAGAATCATTTAAAAGGATCAATGTTTTGTTCAAATCCAATAATGTTCTGAGCCCTGAAGAAAAAATACAAAAAGAGAAATTAGATCTAAGTATAGACGTGGCAGAACAAGAAATTATAACTATTTCTATTCAACAAGAAACTTTACTTTGGTTTGTTTTTAATTAAAACTTACATAATTTAATGTTGTAAAAAAGTATAATCACCATTAATGATATGATGTATTGTTTACAGTAAAGCGGCTGAAAGACAACTTATTGACCAATCTTGTAATAAAAAACAAGAACGAGAAGACAGTGATTTAAATGTGAAATCCAAAAGCTTGTTTGAAACCCAAACTCGTTCAGTCTCGCAATCTGTTCTGAAAAGACCAGATCATAATTTCAGTGCTGAGAGGATTAAAAAGTCGAAAATCGAACGTGAAGTAATTATACATTTTTATTCATTTGCTTTAATACTTCTTTTATAATGAATTTTTATTTTATATGTCTGCTGAAATTTCTTTTCAGGGCAGAATATGCATTATCTGTTTTGCGTAATACATTAATATATTCTCCAATAGGACACACATATGTAATAACGATGTGCAATTTTTGGACATCCGACATGATTTATACAAAATATTATTAGACCTTGTTGACCGTAAATTCATGAAAAGCAGACTTTCAAATGTGCCCAATGTAAACGTCAAAGAAACGTCTAGCACACGTCAATTTTAACATTCGGGAGACGTCAAGTTTACATGAATTTTGCAATAATGACAGTTCGTAAGTACTTTTGCCACGAATATCAACGTTACGTCAATTTAATGTGGAATTTATGATCTGAAAACGTTACAGAAACGTCAAATATTACGAATGGAATGTAAAAATAACGTTAACTGAACGCCAGGTATTATGAACAAAATATAAAAATAACGTTAAGTGAACATCAAGTATTATGAACGGAATGTAAAAATAACGTTAACTGAACGTCAAAAATACAGTGAATGTCGGTAACAATGGTTTTCTTAGTACATAGTTACAGAGGAAGATTGAAATAACCAAAACCGTTTAAGTACTTTTATTTATACGACGATTTATTTCCTCAAATGACATTTTCTATACCATGCTTGCAATCAACCACGCGATTTCGGGAAAGACATCCCAAGCATGGCTGCATCGACCGGATCGGTAAAATGTTTTAACACATTCGCGACCGCTGACGTGAATTCACGTCTTTCCAAGTTCTATTCCTGGTTGCCGCTGACGTGAATTCACGTCATTTTAAATTCTATTCCTGATTGCCGCTGACGTGAATCACGTCCATAACGATACACGATACAAGTTTGCGGCAACCAGTTTCAGAATTTCATTATTTTCGCCGGTACTCAGTATTTGAATGGAAAAAACTTGCCGGTCGCGAATGTGTTAACACTAAAACTACCAAGCCCAGGCAAAATAACTGTTTAGATAACAAGATAGGCAAGATAACTGTTTTAGATGGCCCATCGCAGCCAAAAAAGATCCGCCGGTAGTTCTAGTGTTAATAGTTAAGATCGGTATGCCTCTAAAGGGAAGAGAACGGTAAGATATCTCATGTTTCTTTTTCGACTTTTGTGAATGTACTTTGAATTTAGGGGCGAAGTTCTGAAGAGCGCATACTTCCGAATAATTAAAAATTTCCTATACCTATGTATTCCGACTCGTTGATTACAAAAATATGATAGTGAACATTGGCGCAAATGTTACCTTCAAAGTGAAAATGATAGTTAACAGTTTTTGCAAATTTTCACATTATTTCAATTAGTATCGGTTTGAGTGAAAAAAAGTTTGGGATAAAAGTTGTAGTGCTTGAAAGAATACATCTTTTATATTGTATACATTTTTTCGCTTAAACCGATACTTACCGAAATAATGTGAAAAATTTGCCAACATTTTTAACAATTATTTTCACCTTGAAGATAATATTTGCGCCAATTTTCACTATTATATTCGTAATCAGGGAGTCACAATATATAGGTATACGAAGTTCCAAATTAATTGGAGGTATGCGCTTTTCGGAACTATATCCGAATTTTGTAAATAAAAGCAAAATGTAATAACTCTAATGAATAAATGAAAATACTTAAACAGTTTTGGTTATTTCCATCATCCTTTGGAACTGCGTATTAAGAAAATCTTTGCTCTTCATATGCAGCAATTGCTTGATATTAAGTTGACATTTAATTAACGCCGTTGTTACATTCTATTCATAACACATGACATTTCTAAATCGTAAACTTTACTTTAAAGTGACATAAAGTTAATATTCGCAGCGAAAACGTTATCTCTATTGCTAAGTTTATGTAAACTTAATGTCTACCGAATGTTAAGATTTTTCATCTCAGTCATTTTTACATATCTGCTGCATTGAGGTTACAGAATATGAAGAATTCATTTGCCTTGTTAGTAAATTAAACATAATAACATTAATGGTAAATTTTGTCTTACAGCCGGGCATAACGGGATTAAAAAATCTAGGCAATACATGTTATATGAACAGTATTATACAATGTCTGAGCCACACGAATTACTTAAAAGATTATATCATCAGCAACAAATATCTTGAAGATCTTGACACGAGTATAGAAAATGAAACCCGTGGACGTATCACGGAAGAACTTATGGAAGTAATCAAAAAGCTTTGGAGTGGAGAGGAAAATTATATATCACCTTGTAATCTAAAGGTATTAAAGGGGATGCATGTCATTTAAATGGGTATTATAATTCAAAAAGCATACGTTCGTCCAGCCAATACATTTACAATGAAAAGTTTTCGTTTCATTGATTATTGCCACTATTCGTGGGTAAAAGATTAATATAGAAGATACAATTCGCATTCATTTTAAGTTATATTGTTTTATAATATTTATTGTTCTCTATAGGCATTACACAAGTACCCCCTATTTTATTTTCCATAGCTTTACAAAATACTATACATGCACGCGCACGTCACAAATGTATTTGTGTTTTCGTTTTATTTTTTGTTATCAGAATATCATTGGCCAATATAAACCCCAATTCGAAGGTTATGAACAGCATGACTCACACGAGTTTCTAACATTTCTCTTGAACCGTTTGCACAATGATCTAAAAAGGGTAATTGTTACATTGAAAATGGAAATAATGTATGTTTAATTGAATTGAGAAGAGTTACGATTAAAATGTAAATTTGTAGGATGACGGTGTTATTGATGGCTCGATGAGTGTCGCCGATGCAGAAATGAGAATAGCAATGAATAATCAGCAGTCCATTATCTCACAATTATTTTTTGGCCTATTGAGATCAACAATTATTTGCGTCGCATGTGAGCATAATATCGTCACCTATGAGGTCTTCAATAGTCTCACTGTAGCAATACCTCATCCCCAACACTGTACTCTGGATGTGAGTTTATTTATTAACTAGTTCCACAATAATAATTTAATGTAAAAAGAAGATCCCTAATACATACACTTTGACTTGTCGGCAATCGTAGAATGGCAGTGATTACGTTACAATTAGTGCATCCTTGTGTTATTATTTTAGGAGTGTATAGAAGGACTACTCAGTGAGCAAATGATATCGGACTGGAAGTGCTGTGTTTGTAAAGTGACTGGAAGGGCGATACAAAAATTTGATTTTGCTAAGTTGCCTCCGATATTTGTAATTCAGCTTAATCGATTCACCAAAACCGAGAATAATTTGGTAAAAAGAAGTACCTGTGTCATTTTTCCATTTGAGAATTTCAATCTCAGACCGTACTTACCAAAGGATTCCGATGAGTATTTCGTTGATACGAGTACGAGCAACTACAACTACAATCTATACGCAATTTCAAATCATTCTGGGACTATGCGACGGGGCCACTACATTGCTTTCTGTAAAAATATCTTCAAAAACCAGTTAGTTTTTAACTTCTTCTTCCTTTTAACAAGTGTATAACATTTTACTCTATACTATATTATGTAATGTGTTGAATTATGTATACAGCCTGAAAACTTATTATTTTTATTTGCTAACCGTTACGATACCTTTAAAAGATATTTATTCTTTTCAGATGGTACAGGTACGATGATCAATCAGTGACTGAAATTAGACAGAATTTGCTCATATCGCATCAAAAAACTGTCTACATGCTGTTCTATATATCTCAAGCCAACATTTGATAACAGCACATTAGCTGTAATTGTGGACATCTCACTCAACAATTTCGTTATAAGGGAATGCTTAGAAAGTATTGGGGTATTTAATGAGTTCTAGAATCAAGAAGTGTTACATAGGATATCTACCATGACTGTGATAATATTTATTTTTTGTTCTATATAAAGATGTATAAGAGTTTCTTTTGTTTTGTACTATGTAATGTTATACAGGTTGTTACAGAAATGGTGAATACGTTTAACACAGTGCTATCCGTGACATGAATGGAGTTGGGAACTACTATATGATTTTCTTTTTGCTGTGCATTGTTTACCTGTAATAATTAATTGAAAAATAGCCAACCAGGCATGTCGATTAGTGAAACGCAAATTGAAGAACTCGCTGTTAATTGTTTTGACCCTGTACAGTAAATAGTAGAATGTAACTGATACACGTTCGGTTAATTGATACATCTGGTTGGGTTTTTTTCAGTTATTACAACTGAACTGTAGAAAATAAGAGTTCAGGACTTTTTGATTTTTCGTTCGACATAGATAGTTCCAAACCATCCGTGTCTATCATTTTTTAAGAAGTGTGCAGATGTATACAGCATACAATCAATACTTTAAATTTGTTGAGAAGTTCCAGATTAATGATAAATCGTCAACTCTAAGGATCTCTTAAATTTCCTAAATAGTGTAACTATGTAACTGCGTAATCATAGAATAACATGAAACTATATTTACGATACCAATAGATCGATAGTATTGGAAAACAAGTGAGCCTTTTTATGTTAAATATATTTCTTTACTTCTTTTATGTGGATACTGTTTAGTGAAACAGAATGTACTTTGAAGGTCTATTCATTATCATGATAGAAGAAAGTGTTTCATTGATGTTATTGATAAACTATGATTATTTCTTTACTAAAACTATATGTTTTATCTGCTGTACGTTAATGTAAAATGTTTTCTGTTTGCTATCAGTAATGGAATAAAATCCGTTTTATATTTTCCTAATCTGTAGATATTATTGATACCTATGGGTTAAATTACGTTTTTCTGTTATATGTTATAAGATTCTCTTGATGTAAATGTACAATTGTAATTTACCTTTGAATATTGCTAGCGTATATGTATTTGGTGCGAACTTTCATCGAGTTTCCAGATTTTAAGGTGAAGTGAAACCCCCTTCAAATCAGTCGATTCGAATACAACACTTTTTTTTAAGGGTATTAGAACAAACTCTCCGAAACTTTGACACATGACACGTTATCACCTAAGAATTGTCCTGACACATTCAAAATTTAGATTTTTGGACCAAATTTTTTAACTTAGCCCAGACCAGAACCAAAATGGCGCCGAGCTCTCATATTTCGATCAATATACAATTATCGAAGGCTCCGATATGAGAAACGAAAGGGTCAGGACAATTTTTCGACAATTTAGAACACACTGGTAATCGATAAACTCCCATTTGAACGGGATAAAGGCAAAAAAAGTGTTTTATGCGCTTCTGTACCAAAACGATGGAAATACGAGGTCTCGGAGTGAAAATTTAATTCATCTGGAAATCACAGATGACGCAAGGTGTCCCTCTGCAGCCAATTAGGGCCCCAGAAAGCGTGAATCCAGGGGATTTCTGGAGTTTTACTTCGATCTCTTTATAGTTATTGTACGAAAATGATAGATGGAATATGCCATTTGATATAATACCTAATATAATTCGACACAGCTGTCAATATAATAACGAACGTCGGCCACGTAGGTATTTGGAAAAATCTTCTTTACCGACATCGATCAAGTTTGTGACGTGTTCACTTCAGGAATCAGGAGTCTGTAAAAATTGGCACAATATGGCCGTCCTACCCTTCCCTTTCCGACGTGCAGGCTTTCCCGTGATTTAAGAAGGATTTTTGACTCCATCCATCAGGAAATTCGGTAGAGTTTCGCGTGAAACACATTAAAAATTATTCTTACGTCCATGTATGTATGTATGTTGTACTAATGCCAAAACTCTTCCCTAGAGAATCTCTTCTACTTTCATTTCCGAGTATTAAACATGGATGTTGTACATACATATATACATACTTATTTCTATGCACTTGTCATACATATTTACTCCCAGCTATTTGCCAACACTTTGCAAAGTGGATTTCTAAAAGAATAAAAAAGAATGGAAACAAAAAGAGAACCAAAGTGGAACTTTGCGATTTCGGGAGCGGAGAATCGGACAACGTTGGCTTTCGCGCCGTCACTGCTTCTCCGCTCTCATCCGCCATGTTGTTGATGTGTCACGTGACGGGGAAGCAGTGAGGCACAAGTGGAGGTGAATGCGCCGGGTTAAATTCGCTGAGAACCAGTCAAAAATTCTCTCGTACTCCTAAACGTGGCCATACCTATCCGGGAAAAATGGACCCACGAAAATTGACAGAACTCCTACGCGCCACCATAGACCCGACTCAGCAGAAGCAGGCCGAGGAGCAGCTCAACCAGGTACGGGCGCGAGGAAACGTGCTCGCGGCATTCGCCTCAACGAGAACCCCGAGACATGTGGCATACCGCAAAGCCAGGGTGGCTTCACCTTGCTCTAAAACCGCTCGTCGAAGTCATTTAGAGACGCTCGTTATCGACGCATTGTGATTTTCCGAAGCAACCCTATATTTTGACAACCAAGGCCCGCGGAGCGCCAGGCAAAAAATTACAATCTCGTGCCGCTTTGATGGCTAGCCAAAAAAGTTCACTCTTGGAGCGCTCCGAATGCCTTTTCGTTTGTCACTAGTCCTTGGAGCGAGACTATGTTGTCCCGCTTGCTTGACTCTACAGAGTTTATTTATTTTTAGGTTGACGGGTAGGAAGGGAACGTATCTTGGCGCTTCTTTCGATGGGGAGATTAGAACATGTGGTTTGCCATGTAGCGGCGCGCCACTTGCTCTAATGGAGCGTAGTGTTAGGATTCTTTCGAACGTCGGTGTAGTATTTGAGTTTGTACTCGCTTACATTTTGAATAGATTGTTGTACTTAAAGAGTTTTAACCATCGATTAAAAGATACAACTCAAAGTTATTGGAACGATCCTTTGGATTTGTGGTTAGACCTTGAATCGAGCATTTTTTATATTATCTTTTGTGTTGAATTATTGATTCCTGTGATTGAAATGTATAGATGAGAAAATGCAGTCATAGTACACGACGTTGACAAAGATTCTAAAGACCTCTCGTAACGAATGTGTTTTTTATAGCATATGATTATTAATGTTTGAAATCTTTCCGTGTGCTAGGAGATTTATATTTCAAAGTTGTAGGGTTATATTTGGTAAAAAGCATTCTAATCTATAGAAAGTTCTTAACCTTTTGTGGTCCTTTGTCTGGTTATATGTGAAATTTACGATCCAATTGTCAAAAATTTGGATTATAATGGGCTTAAACCTGGCAGGAAGCAAAATAATTAAGGAATTTGGGTTTCTATATTTATATGGCCTTCGAAAACATTTTTTAAATCTGCATTCATCCTTTATGTATTTATCTGATTTTAGATTCATAAAATTATTGGGTTTGCACCAAGTCTTCTACAAGTTGTGATGACAGCTGAAGTTGACATGCCTGTCAGACAGGCTGGTAAGTTTAGATAAATATTAAAAATATTTCCCAGAAAAATTGTGTTCTTTTAATATTAAATTTCAGGTGTTATATATTTGAAAAATCTAATTACAACGAATTGGGCTGATCGGAATGCTGACAATGGTCAGGTTGCGTTCAGTATACATGAACAAGATCGTGCTATGATACGTGACGCTATTGTGGATGCAGTAGTACATGCGCCTGAACTTATAAGGCATGTTGTTATCTAATTTAATATAAAATTGGAATGATCAGCTTTAAAGAAGCACTCTTCTGTCTATTATGTATCAAAAGCTATAAATTCGGGATTACCTTAGCTCTGAAAAGAAGGATTTTATACATAAAAACTTGAAATAAATAAGAGATTAATTATTATCATCTAGGGTGCAGTTAGCCGTATGCATTAGCAACATAGTCAAGCACGACTTCCCAGGAAGATGGACACAAATTGTGGACAAAATCACAATTTATCTTCAGAATCCAGATGCTTCCTGTTGGCCCGGTGTTCTCCTCGCTTTGTACCAACTCGTCCAAAATTTCGAGTGAGATTACAGTTTTATTCGAAATACTTTAAATTCACTGAGGAAATTGTACTACGTAGACACATTTTAATGCAGATATAAGAAACCCGAAGAGAGAGGTCCACTACACGAAGCGATGAATCTCCTGTTTCCGATGATTTACCAGTTGATGCTGAGACTGTTACCTGACCCATCGGATCAGTCTGTTTTTCTTCAGAAACAGATCCTTAAGATATTCTATGCCTTGACACAGGTACAAAATTCAACCTCGCAAATATATAACTACACATTTGACTAAATGCATCGGTTCACACAATACATTTGCATACATACATTGCTTTGCTTTAATAGGTTTTGTCATTCGTTTATATAGGGTTAGGTCATTCGTTTCAGAAGTTGAATTGATTGCAATAAATATATATTACATTTAATACTTAGTAATGAGACGAACACGTTTTAACATTTTACTGTTACAGCAGGGTTTTTAAGTGATAACAAGTAGACTTTGCAAATTAAACATATTAATTCCTTGTACACAGTACTCCCTTCCGCTGGACCTCATATCACGAGAGGTGTTCTCACAGTGGATGGATGTAGTGCGAGAAGTTGCAGACCGGCCCGTTCCACCGGAAACAAATAATCCAGGTATAGATAACGATGAACGAGCCGAGTTACCTTGGTGGAAATGCAAAAAGTGGGCTTTACATATTTTACATCGAATGTTTGAAAGGTACATTCATTTTACTTTAAATCTATTGTATGAGATAATTTTTTAAGCATTTTTGGCTAAGTACATTAATAATTGAATCCACCGGTTGTTGGAATTTAGTTCCTTTGAACGTCATGATATTTTCAGTATTATGTTAAATTAGTATGCGAAGCGGTTTACATAAATTTAATTAAGAGTGCTTTTTAACTTGTCAGGTACGGTAGTCCGGGTAATGTAACAAAAGAATACAAGGACTTCTCCGAGTGGTACTTGCAAACCTTCAGTGCTGGTATCATCGAGGTTCTGCTTAAAATTCTGGATCAATACAGAAGAAAGATTTACGTCTCGCCGAGAGTCTTACAACAGTCCATTAATTATATTAATCAAGGGTAATTAATTAAATATTTCTCGTAATACTTTCTATTCCTTTGTAAATATTTAATTAACTGTTTTCTCGGATGCGCATTTTTAGAGTGAGCCACGCATATTCATGGAAATTCTTGAAACCACATATGTTTGAAATCATTCGGGATGTGCTGTTTCCAATTCTCTCGTATTCAGCCGCCGACGAGGAATTATGGAATACCGATCCTCACGAATATATTAGAGAAAAATTCGGTAAGAATCAACCGTAGTCATAATTGATTTGAAGTTGTCGATAACGATCACACAACATAAATGTAATCGGTTTATCAGATATATTCGAGGATTACGTATCCCCGGTAACTGCGGCTCAAGTTTTACTACATTCTGCCTGTAAGAAGAGAAAGGAAATGTTGCAGAAGACCATGCATTTCTGCGTGGAAGTCTTAACAAGCCCTAATGCCGACCCCAGGCAGAAAGATGGTGCTCTACACATGGTGGGTTCTCAGTAATCTACTCGTATTAAATAATAATATCTTAATTAAATAATGTAATTCATCGGAAACTTTCGTTTATACCCAGGTCGGGAGTTTGGCGGATATATTATTGAAGAAGAAAGTCTACAAAGACCAGATGGATAACATGCTCCTTCAGTATGTTTTTCCTGAATTCAACAGTCCCCACGGGCACATGAGAGCAAGGGTAGATATCGAGAGAGCATGTCCGTATAGATTTAAAATCTAATCCTTAGCCGAGAGAACGGGAATGACCGGTCTTTTGTTTTAGGCCTGCTGGGTTCTGCACTGTTTCGCTGTTATTAAATTTAAGCAAGAACAGGTTCTGGTGGAAGCCATTAGACTGACCACGAACGCCCTCTTGAGCGATCAGGATCTACCGGTGAAAGTGGAAGCTGCTATCGCTTTGCAAATGCTTCTTAACTCGCAGAACAAAGCCAAGAAGTACGTCGAGCCTCTGATCGAACAAATCACCCTGGAACTTCTGACTATTATTCGCGAGACTGAGAACGATGATCTGACCAGCGTTATGCAAAAGATTGTTTGCACCTACACGGCGCAACTTATGCCGATCGCCGTAGAAATTTGTCAACACTTGGTAAGAGATGAATATCGGATTGTCGATAATTATTTTCGTGTCCTTGGGAGAGAAATCTTACTGAGATTCAGCTGAAAGTACGCTAGTCATTAATTATTGACCAAGAGCTTGAGCATAACTTCTAGAAAATTAAATCGGGCATTACTAACTGATCAAACTCTACACCTTTTGAAGATTTATAACTTCGCGATGGTGTTTCCTGAATTGCAATGACACTTGTATAATTATGAAAATAACGGTGGAGTTTGCTTCGAATATTTTCTAGCGCAGATATCGAATGAAACGAATTCACCGTTGCTGTTAATTTAGGAATTCTTAAATAAAAATTGGTGCTATCTTTAAGCAAGATATCAGTACGTGTGAGAATATATTTCTAATGATTTCTTTTACAGGCTACGACGTTTAGTCAAGTGCTTGAAACGGACGAGGGCAGCGACGAGAAGGCCATAACTGCAATGGGCTTGTTGAATACAATCGAAACTCTGCTGAGTGTAATGGAAAATCAGCCTCAAATTATGGCGCAATTACAGCCAACCGTTTTACAAGTAGTCGCACATATTTTCGGACAGAGCGTAATGGGTAAATGTGCATTATATAAATCAACGGTATAATAAATCATCTTAGTGACGAATATAACGTTAATTAAATGTCGCAGAATATTACGAGGAGGCTCTGTCTCTGGTTTACGACTTGACCGTGAAGACAATTTCGGAGGACATGTGGAAAGTCCTTGAACTGATGTATCAGCTTTTCCAAAAGGATGGATTCGACTACTTTACCGACATGATGCCTGCACTTCACAATTACATCACGGTCGATACTCCGGCGTTCCTATCTAACGAGAACTACATTCTCGCGATGTTCAACATGTGTAAAGCAGTGAGTGTAACGGCAGTAATTAAAATAACGAAGTATTTATTAAGAAAAAATGTTCCGATTAAATTGATATACTCAGTCAGGTATAAATTAATGGGATTAGTATACGATTAATTGGAACATTGTCGCAGGTTTTGACCGGAGATTCTGGCGAGGATCCAGAGTGCCACGCTGCCAAACTGTTAGAAGTTATCATCTTACAATGCAAAGGACATATAGATCAAGTGAGTGTCAAAAGAAGCTAATCCTTTTATTCACTGATATGTACTTTTTTTAAAGTATAATATAGGTGCATCGGTACGTCCCCTCGTCATCTACAATGATTTAGGAACTTTGCATAACGTTCTATCCAGAATGGAGTATAAGGAGATACGACGCCATGTATTGAAATCATCCCCACTTTAGGGGTCCAAGATATTCAGAGTTTTTTCTGATCTTATGCCGAGAGCGCCTCCGATGAAATTTGGCAATTAAAAATTATCGTCCGCTAGTCTTTATCATGTTAGAAACATAATTCTGCCTATCATACGCGGATTATCGTTTCGCTTTGCGTACTTTAATTGCAAAATTAAAAGCATTTTGGGTCATTTACATCGGTAGGAAATGTTTACGTCATGTAGGCTTGGAGTTCCCTTATTTTCCACAAACAGCGCTCGCATCGTTAGATCAGGGAAAATTTGAGATCCTGGGTCTCGATTCTGGGGTTACTTTCTAGGGAACCGACCATTGGCGTTATGTCTCCTTATACTACTTCACGGTTCTAGCATATCTCAGAACGTGTGCTACAATGTACATAACCTTTTCAAGTGGTAATAAGCGTTTACTTTGCAGTGTATCCCGTCGTTAGTTCAATTGGTATTGGAACGATTGACCCGAGAAGTGAAGACGTCGGAATTGAGGACGATGTGTCTGCAAGTTGTGATAGCGGCTCTTTACTACAATCCGACTCTTTGTTTGGGAGTTATGGACCGACTTCAGGGAACTCTTGGTCAATCCGCCGAACCGATCGCATCCCATTTCATTAAACAGTGGATACACGATACCGATTGCTTCCTTGGGTAGATATCACCCAGTCAGAGTACTTAAACGATATATTATTTCGTCAGAATATCAGGAACGTGGTTTGGGAACGTGTAGATAGGATTTTACAACTGAATTGTGTCCCCTAGATTGCACGACCGGAAGCTCTGCGTCCTTGGACTGTGTACTCTGATCAGTATGGGCCCTTCGAGACCGGCTGCCGTCAATGAATGTGCACAACAAGTGATACCTTCCTTGATCTTGCTTTTCGACGGTCTCAAACGAGCCTACGCAGCTAAAGTCTCCGAGAGCGACGACGACGACAGCGACGACGAGGAGAGCGACTTCGATGAAAGTACGAGAATCACGTAATAGGAAAAAATCTGTCGCGATAAATTATCCCCTTGTCGTATCTTGATGAGCCTGACCCGTGATCATTTTGGGCCGAACGTGAATATCACAAATCCTACTCGTAATAACGGTTTCGGACCAAACATGGACGTCACGAGTCAGACTCGTGGTAACGATTTCGTATGACACAAATTTTCCCGTTCTGCGAGTATCTTTCTCCACCATTTCTGCAAGTTTTCTGAAAATCTCTCCGAAACCCTTTGGCCCATTCGGCGAGTGTCATTTGTTATCGGTTTGGCCCGAATTTTGGCAAGCTAATTTATATGACAAGGGATTAAGGTGACGTAAAAGTGGCGTCAAAGAGGTCTCATTTATGAAACTTTCCTCCGAATTGGGTGTACCTAATGGTTTCAAGCTTTATAACGTGAATGAGGAGGCTCTTTGGAAGATCCTGACTCCCATGAAATTTCAATTTGTTCCAAATTTATTCCTAGGTATTCTTAGCATTTTTTTTATAAAAAATGAAATTTCATGAGTGTCAGGACTATCTTTACAGCCTCTATATTCACGTTGTGAAGTTTGAAACGATTCGGAATACTCAGGTTGGAGAAGAGTTTTATGAACGATTTACCTTGCAGATATTACTTTCATGTCCCCTTAAGGAGATGATTATTCTTATCGCGAGACATCGAATATTATGACGAATGTTATATTTTTAAACACTGATCGAGTGGTAAATCGTATCGCGTAACGGTTGCCTTTTGCAGAGGTCCTTTCTACGGACGAGGATGAGATTGATGATGCTAGTCAGGAATATCTTGAGAAACTCCAAGAAAAGGCGACCAAGGCTTCGGCCCAACACGGCTTCATTTTAACGGCATCCATTCAAGATGGTCATGGAGATCACAGGTCCGATGACGACGACGGCGAAGATTCGGATTACGAGGTCAACGAAGAGACTGCCCTTGAAAGTTTTACTACACCCCTAGATTCAAGCGACACAAACCAGGACGAATACGTTGTCTTTAAGGAAGTTATGCAAAGTAAGTATAAGATTCTGTGACCCTTGGAATAACTTACAAAGTTGGGTAATTATCCATAAAAGCGTGATCCTCTCAGATTTTTGTATCTTTGATATATTCTAGAGAATGTCGTCTCCAATATTTTCATATACATATTTAAGCGTCGGACTTGAATATTTTCTAAGTTATTAAACAATTAGAGAATAGCAATGACACAGGCGAATAAATATGTTGAAATATAAGTAAGAATGTGAGGTGTCTAAATGTAAAGAAAATGATGCAACTAGGAAAGTAGCCAAGTGTGTAGCATCTTTGGCTTTCGTTTCTCCATTGTAACTCCGATAATATTCAAGTCCTATCCTTAAATATATACATGAAAATACCTGGGACTACGTCCTCTACGAGATATTAAAATTATACGACAATCGGAGAGGATCACCCTTTTATGCGTAATTACCGTTGGCTTGTTAAACGTTACATGCGACGTCTGTTGAAAATGTAAAAAGTCTTAATTATCTGTTACTTGTATTGCTGTTGCAAGTTGTTTTATACTGAATTTTTGTGAGTTGATTTGAATTCGAAATGAGTCTTTCTTTTTCTTTTTTTTTTTTTCTTAATTACACAACTATTTTACATGGTTTATTTTTTTTATATTTGTTTAGCCATCGAGCGAACGGATCAGCCGTGGTACAGAGCACTGACCAACCATCTGACCTCCGAACAACAGAAAGCTCTCCAGGAGATCATATTGCTGGCGGATCAGCGCAAAGCAGCCCTCGAAAGTAAACGAATCGAGATGAGCGGCGGTAAGGCGACAAAGCATTATCAGTTATAATTGAATAATAATTTCGTATGAGGATGAGGAGGTATCGCGGGATAATCGGTGATTCTATTTCCCTCTGGAGGCGAGACGAACGAAGGGCTAATTAGATCCGATTGACATTTCCAGGTTACGCTTTCCACTCGCAGACAGTGCCGACCTCGTTTAATTTCGGCGGGACGTCGTTAGGCCGATAAGGACTCTAAACGTTTCTATTTTAGATTGTGTAACATTAAAGAAATTACAAGAAGCCAAGGGCGGTGTCGAGTGACCACCTCGAAGACACGAATGCATTTTCCGTTGCAAGCCATTAATTCTCTCCGATATCGTGTAAACTATTTGTACATTGACCGGATGAATTCCCGAGGACGAGCTGGGACACGCCGTGTATCTAAGACTAAACCGGCTCGCGATGGAGATACGGCTTTTCACATGTACTCCCGCTGATAACGCTGATAACGCTGTGGTCGCCGCTCCCTTCGTCGTAAATGGGACGTCGACGTGCCGAGGTCCCCCCTCGAAACTCGGCGCGATTCCTTTCGAGCGAAAATTATTATCCCCTTATTTGCAGTAAACCAAAGGGAAGAGAAGAGGTCGATGCGCCCCCGATTTGTCGGATGAGAGAAAGAGCGTCGGATCGGTTGTCTCTCTGTTGTATGTACGTCGATGCCTTGGGAATGGAGAGGCGTCGTGGGAATGATGTATTGTCGAGGCTCCGCTGTATTTGTTCCGTGGTAGCACACGTAGACGGTCGTCGGAAGTGTCCCGTCGGGAGGTCGTTGACTTTATACAATGTTTGTTAAAAATATGTTAAATTGTTGGTATAAATATATCGAAGGCTAATTTTTAATACACTACCAGAAAGGGGGATTTTCCTTCCAGGCCCGCGGAAAAATGAGACAGGGAATAGTATCTCGTTTAATTTACTTGGCTTTTAATGCCGTTCTCGAGGAATAATATGTAACTTATGATACAACAACGATAACTAGGGGCCGGTTGCAACCAAATTTCGAGTTAAGGTGATGCGAAAGTAGCGACACGGTGGACCTATTCTGTAACGACAGATGGCGTTATCGTTAGCCCATTGGATAACACGAGCTAACTATAACTATAGACGTCGTTACGAGTTACAGAATGGGCCTACAGAGGTCTCGTTTATGAAACTTTTATCTGAACAGGGTGTATTGAATCGTTTGAAAGTTTAGAACGTGGATATAGCGGGTACACGGAAGGTCTTGATACCTATGAAATTTGAATTTGTTAAAAATTTGCTTGTAGGTATTTTTTTTTATTTTTTTTTTTATCAAAAATGAAATTTCATGGGTGCCAGGACCTTCCTTGTAGCCTCCATATTCACGTTGTAAAGTTTGGAACGATTCGGTATAATCAATTCTGAGACAAGTCTCACAAACGATCGACCCCTTGGATGCTACTTTCGCATCCCATTAAGGTGAAGTGTCATAAAGAAATCGAAGTAAAACTCCAGAAATTCTCTGGATTCATGCTTTCTGGGGCCCTAATTGACTGCAAAGGGACACCTTGCGCCATCTGTGATTTCCAGATCAATTAAATTTTCACTCCGAGACCTCGTATTCCCATCGTTTTGGTATAGAAGCGTATAAAACACTTTTTTTTGCCTTTCTCCTGTTCAAATGCGAGTTTATCGATTACCAGAGTGTTCTAAATTGTCGAAAAATTGTCCTGACCCTTTCGTTTCTCATATCGGAGCCTTCGATAATTGTATATTGTTCGAAATATGAGAGTTCGACGCCATTTTGGTTCTTTGATTTTTTCCAAAAATCCAAATTTTGAGTGTGTCCGGACAATTCTTAGATGATCACGAGTCATGTGTCAAAGTTTCGGACAGTTTGGTCCAATACCCTTAAAAGAAAGTGTTGTATTAGAATCGACTGATTTGAAGCGGGTTTCACTTCACCTTAAGGTTAACTGATCATTGTTAAGAAATTCTACGCTAATCACGGTTGGCGAAATCGGCCCTAAGGTTCGTTTTCAGCGTTCGATGGACTTTCCAAACCTTGTTCATAGTATAAACCTCACGTGGCACTTTTATTCTTTCTCCTTAAAAAAAGTGGCACGGTTTGAGAGTTGTTTTCCATTTGTCTGGAATTTTTTGAAAGCCATGGTCGCTTCGTTTAAAGAACACGATAGAGACTCGCGCCAAGTACATATCGTCGATGTCGAGATTGGGACATCGGGTTTCTTTATCGGAAATGCAATAAGTTTCAAGCTGCCCGAAGCTGGTTTTGGGAAACGAGCTTTAATCGGGGGCTATATACGAAATGAGTCTTTTTCGTATACGTTTCTTGAATTTGGAGAATTGTCTAAGTCGCGGGCCATTTTCTCGAAGCCTGACAAGATGCCGTACAAAGTAACGATGTGACGAATTGAATACTTTATCAACTCGAGTTACTCAGATTTGAAAGCGTTGCCAACTCGAGTTTGGACTCGAGTCGATAATTCGGTGCCGTCTACATTCAACGCGACGAATAGAGTCAATTGCGAGTTGGACAGTATAACGACTCGAGTCGAGTACTCCATCGACGCGAGTTACTCGAACATGGCCAATTTGAGTCGACGACTTAATACCGCATACATTTGGCGCGATGAGTCGAATCGGTGGCGAATAAAACGACTCGAGTCGAGTACTTCGTCCACTCGAGTTACTCGAACATGGCCAAATTGAGTCGACGACTTAATGCCGCATACATTTGGCGCGATGAGGCGAATCAGTGGAGAGTAAAACGACTCGATTAGCGATGACTCGAGTCGAAGCGATATAAGGAGTCAAGTACTTCATCAACTCGAGTTATTTGAACATGACCAACTCGAGTCGACGATTCGATGCCGCATACATTCGGCGCGGTGAGTCGAATCAATGGCGAGTTGGCGAGTAAAACAGCTCCATTAATGGTGACTCGAGTCAAAGTGATATAACGAATCTTGCACTTCATCGACTCGAGTTACTCGAACGTGGCCAACTCTAGTCGACGATTCGATGCCGCATAAATTCGACGCGTTGAGTCGAGTCAGTGGCGAATGAAACGACTCGAGTTACTTGAACATGGCCAATTTGAGCCGACGACTTAATACCGCATACATTTGGCGCGATGAGTCGAATAAATAGCGAGTAAAATGACTCGATTAGCGACAACTCGAGTCGAAGCGATATAACGAAACAAGTACTTCATCGACTCGAGTTACTCGAATATGGCCAACTCTACTGGACAATTCGATGCCGTATAAATTCGACGCGATGAGTCGAGTCAATGGCGAGTAAAACGACTCGAGTCGAAGTGATATAACGAATCTAGTACTTCATCGACTCGAGTTACTCGAACATGGCCAACTCGAGTCGACGACTCGATGCCGCATAAATTCAACGCCATGAGTCGAGTCAATGGCAAGTTGGCGAGTAAAACGACTCAGTTAGTGACGACTCAAGTCTATATAACGAATCTAGTATTTTATCGACTTGAATTATTCGGAGATTGCCAACACAAGTCGACGACTCGATTCCGCATAGATTCGGCGCGACGAGTAGAGTCAACGACGAGTTAGCCAGTAAAAAGATTCTAATAACGACAACTAGAATAAACAAATAAGCCGCGATTGGTATCACGGTCTCCCTCTTATCCTTATAACTCGCATTCGTTTGTACCAAATAAATCAGAAGTCTCCATAGAAGCCCAGTAGGATACGGACGTTCGATGCTCGATAAATAGTACGTCAGCCAACGGATGACGGCGCTGTAATCATCTCTCCACCTCCCTTAATCTTATGGCGATAAATGGCGAATTGCATTCTTTCTTTATCTTACCCACAATACTCGCCTTTCTATATGCGTCTCTCTTCCTCCCGTATGTGAGATATCGTTGGCTAACACATGCGATCTCTCTTTTACCCCCTCTTCTGGTTTATTTGCCAACTTTTAGAGCATCAAGCGCTAACATAGGATCTGGGCTTCTATGGGACTTCTGAATTCTTTGTTTGTACCAATAACTCGAGTTAGAATTAAAATGAACTCGAGTTGACTCGAGTTTAACGAGTTAACTTACTCGACTCGTCGCATCACTAATACGAAGAGAAGAGGTGTTCTGCGCCGCGATTGGGGAGTTATAGAGTTTCGATCGGTTGGAACGGTGTTTCTCTCGGAAGTAGCAAAGTATCTGCGAGGTTTATGTACAATTTAGGTTTAAAATTGGACTCGATAGAATCGACTTCAGTTGCGAGGGACACCGAGCGATTAGACTAGTTTCGCTGTCCCGACGAATTAGCAGTTTGTTAATGTGCACCGGATGGCGCTTGGCGACACATTTGTCTTCGTTAGTTAACCTCTTGCCTTACGATTTAAATTCCACTAGCGCGTGCCATAAAAAACAAAAATGTCGGTCATACATCGGGCCATTTCACGGTTTGGCTGAACGTTCAAAGTCTCACATCTTTCTCGTACGTTTTGTTCACGTTTGGCCCGATTGATATATACCACGTTTCTCACACGATATTATAGGTGAAGAGGTTAAGGTGAAGTGAAACACGTCGAGGAACTTGATCAACGTCGATAAAGAAGATTTTTCTAAATGCCTACGTTGCCGACGTTCGTTTTTATATTAACAACTGTGTAGAATTATATTGGATATTGTACCAAATGGCATACTCCACCGGTCGTTTTCGTACAATAAATATCATGAAATCGAAGTAAAACTCCAGAAATCCTCTGGATTCATGCTTTCTGGGGCCCTAATTGACTGCAGAGGAATACCCTGCGCCATCTATGATTTCCAGGTCAATTAAATTTTCTCTCCGAGACCTCGTATTCCTATCGTTTTAGCATAGAAGAGCATACAACACTTTTGTTGCCTTTATCCCGTTCAAATGCGAGTTTATCAATTACCAGAGTGTTCTAAATTGTCGTAAAATTGTCCTGACCCTTTCGATTTTCATATCAGAGCCTTCGATAATTGTATATTGATCGAAATATGAGAGCTCAACGCCATTTTGGTTCTGATGTGGGCTGAGTTAAAAAATAAAAAAAAATCCAAATTTAGAATTGTTCAGGACAATTCTTAGATGATCAGGAGTGATGTGTCAAAGTTTCGGACAGTTTGGTCTAATACCCTTAAAATAAAGTGTTGTATTCGAGTCGACTGATTTGAAGGGGGTTTCACTTCACCTTAACGCGAGAGCCCCGACTAAAATAGAAACCGTATTTTTGTGTATCTACGTATGATAAACCAATCATGTTAGATTATTCAGGAACGAAGCAATCAAAGGACATTAGTTATGCTTAGGGGAAAGGGCTCGGACAAAAGTGAAATGAGTTCAGAGGAGAGATTAAAAAAGTGCCTTGAAACGCTTGAAGGAAAAAAAAAAACATGGGACCTAACGAAAACGATTATACAGTGTTAAAGGGCTGTAGATCGGTCTGCGGTCAGGACACTTCTTTAGTTAATAAGTTCCTTATGAGACTCTGTCGAAATGAAGGATGTCGCGGGCGAAATTGAGGAAAAAGTTGGGCAAGACTCGAAATGGGAAATCTGCATTTCGGAATTATTGACCGTCAAGTCTGTCCAGGAGTAATTCGAACGTGCATACCCAAAGAAATGAGAGTCTGATTGTCGTGTATGGTTCTGTATGTCAGTCTAAAATCGACATCGCATAAATCATGGATGTCCAGCTGCGAGATAAAAATATTACTCAGAGATCGAGTAGGTTTTTCTGTAGATGCGTCCATTTTCTATTCCATAATGTGTAACAGATTTCTGGAAAAACAGTTTAAAATTATTCCTTTCAAACTTAACGATGCAAATATGCAGGCTGTAAGGAATGTCGTGACATTCATGGAATTTCATTTTTAATAAAAAAAAAAGAAAATGTTAAAAATACCTATAAACAAATTTTTGAACCATTCAAATTTCATGGGTGTCAGGACCTTCCTTATAGCTTCCATGTTCACATTGTAAAGTATGAAAGGATTCGGTACACTTAGTTTGGAGAAAATTTTCGTAAATAAGACTTCTTCGACGCCATTTTGATATCTCCTTAAGGCGATATAAAAGTGCCGAACATACATACCAAAAACTCAAACTATGTATAAAACTTATCTCCAAATTAGGTGCACCAAATCATTTAAAACTTCATCACGAGATTGAGGACTTTAAGACAGAAAGCAAATGATTGTAGACTTTAAGGCAGAAAGCAATGCTTGTGAGATTTCATTTTTCGGAAAAAAAATATATTCATCTGGGTCAAAAACCAAAAAAAAGACTTTTTTTTTTCGAAAAATGAAATTTCACGAGTGCCGCTTTCTTCCTTGGAACCTTCATAATCACATGTTAAACTTTCAGATAATTTAGTGCACCCAGTTTGGGGAAAAGTTTAACAAATACTTTGACGTTTTATACATATAGAATGACTTTTTCATATCACCTTACAAACGCTATGAATATCATATCAAATTATACCTTCATGTTAGCGAAGTGGTCTTTCATTTTGTTATCGATTACTGAAAAAGTTACGATCCCATGTTTCAATCAAGAACCTTAAACTTATATCGTTGTTTGTTGAAATTTAAAAGAATTGAGTCTGGATATTTACGTTCCTTGTAGAGTTATGGTTCAATATATGGTCAATGATCCCGAAAATCCATTTGGCATAAATTTCCTTGCAGTTTCAATATACCGCTGAAAAAATATGCAAAAGATATGAAATTAGAAAAAAAGAAGAAGGTGAAAGAATACTATAAATATATGTACATTTTGCTAGTATGTTCTTTCTAACTACTTCTTCTTTGGCTAAGTTTTTCTGTTTTTTTCTTTTTCTTCTACATTTTAAAATTCAACTTATAACTTATGAAATATAATAGGATACAAAAAATGCCATTTTCATATTTACTAATGGTTTTGACCACCTTTTTCGTCATTTTAGCTGGTGTGAGATGATTAGGCGAAACGAAAGGGGAAGAAAACAGTTCCTCTGGTTCCTCTGTGGTCTAGGCTCTCCTCGTTTGTTAGGAATAAATTCAATCCCTAGATTTTATATTACAAGGTTTAAATCTTAATCATTATTTTAAATAAGAACTCGACGTACATACTTGTATGTATGTAGTTGCGGACAGAACAGGAGATCCGTAAGGAGAGGCAAGACAGAGCTGCGTTGGTGATTCAAAGAAGAGAAAAGGAGAATATTAATAGTTTCGTTTAGATGTTTTCCGCTGCTTTGTCATGAACTCTCAGTTAACCCGCGTTAACGGTACATACATATACTCAGTAACGTCTTTTGCATGGCAAGAACCTTGAGAAGTTGTTACGTACGAATAAGGGCACGCTACTCTGTCACGTAAACAATGTAAAAATATGTCAAGTTGTAAAAAAATAATGTACAAATTCGTATGCCAACTCTGTCATTTCGCAGACTCTTTTTCTCCACTCTCGTAGGGTTTTGTCTCTTTCTTTTGGGTACCAAATTGTGGCCCTTACGTTATTTAAGAGAGTTAATTACGATTGTGAAATGCGTCTTAATCAAAGCCTGTTTAAAAGAAAATGAAAAAGTACAGAAAAATATTTATTTACGCGACTAGTTCATTTGATGTTTTGACGGAGAATTTTGATTTTCTTTCTTCACGGTGTCTGTCATTTTAGCAGCATTAAGTTCGAGCCGAAAAGTTAAAGTGGTATTAGAAACTAGAAAGGATTATATCATGAACAGGACCGATGGAACGGTTCTTTTGAGGAAAAAGAAGTTGAGATTCTGGTTAGAATCAATCTTTGGTTAAGTGGATCCCTGAGTTGAGCCCAACTCATCTCTAGCATACAGAGATGAGTTGCGAGATTGTTCACTGGCAGGGTCGCGCGATCGCATCGTGCGCTGCCCTCTGATTTCGTACGTTAGCTTTCACCGTTTTTTGCCCCCAAGAGCGGCGCAACGAATTTCTGGTAGGGGCTCGTGTAATCGCGATGGCTGTGCCATCTACCAGTTGCCGTTGGCGGCTCACGTATTCGTGATGGTAATACCATGCGGCAGTTGACGGTGGTGGCTTACCATTATGGCAATCTCCTAACTCATCTCTGCCAA
>NW_019394717.1:0-47698 GCF_000612105.2 Orussus abietinus
ATCGCGCGACCCTGCCCGTGAGCAATCTCCCAACTCATCTCTGACGTAAATTACCTAAGGTATTCGCATACTCCACCCTATCAAGCAAGCAGTTAATGCGTTCTCTATCGCCAGCGAGAGGAAATATCTCCTAACCTGCATTTTACAGCTCCCTCGATAAGCGACATTTACCCACTTTCCATCGGAGCGTCCGTCGCGCTCGACGTACCGACGGCGAGTGAGTCGGCCGCGCGGCCCTTAGCGCGCGCGACGTTGCCAGCCAAGCGGCGCACGTTACCGCGCAGGATCGCGCGTCGGTCGCCACCTGCCGCCATCTTGCGAGTCGGTGGCGCGTCGCCGGCCGGCCGCGCCAGTCGGCAGTCGGCTCGCGGACTATCGAGCAGGCATACCAACGCGCTCGGTCTCGCGTAAACCGTGGTCGCGGCAGCTCGCGGCGTAAACATTCGGTGGGGTCGTCCTCGCGCGTCCCTCGAGCGGTCAACTGGGACGCTGCGGTCCCGCGACGCGAACGCGGCGAGGTCGCTCGATCGGCCCGATCGATCGACGGTCGAAGTTCGTACCTCGTGACGCGGGTTGGCAGCGTTGCCGCGCGAAGTGCAGCGGGGCTGCCATTTTTGTGCGACAGCGCAGCGCCCCCCTCCACCCGCGGCGACCAGGCCCTAGGATCGACGATCGAGCCGCCCGGGAGGATCCAGAGAACCGACGCGAGGCGACGGCGCCGCCGCTCGCCGTCGACCCTCCGGCCGACCGACGCGAGTCGCCGCTGGGACGTCGCGCCGGGTGCCGTCTCGCCAAGAAGCTGGACGCCCGACCAAGGTTAGACTCTTGCTCACCTGCGAGTCGCACCTGTCCACCAAGGCGTCGCGAGGCACTTTCGGAACGCATACGGAAACTTAGGGGAATACAATTAGTATATCGATACCAGAAGTCCCTCTCTCCCTGTGGAAACCTTGAGTCCAGTATTTATCCCAATGTCGCAGGACGTTAAATACTGAAAGAAACATCATCAATGAAAAGAAGCGCGCCAAATACGTTGCCTGGTACAATTTGCAAATAAAAAAAATATTTGACGAGCCCTATAATATGCTTACAATAAAAAATCCTAGGATGAGGATAATTCCTTAAACGTTGGATATGTGCGATGAATGTTAATTTATCTGTTTATGAAAGCAGGAAATTATGTTTATGCCAATGTCGCAGTACGCTTCGCTCCGCTTTAGACGCAGCTGTTAAGGGAATTGTTTCCCTAGAAATCACGTGTCTGTGGCAACCCAGTATTTTCTACTCCACATTGCCGAGTAAACGTATTGGAAATTATATTATGCCGAATAAAAAGAATTGGAAACTAAGTTTGATAACGATTTTATTTCGTGAGTACCCGAGGTATACTCATACGACGGTGGACGTTAAATAAATGTTTTTAAATAATTATGTCCGGCATATCTAACGTTGTATTAGGTTAAATTGTATTTTATTGTCTGACGGATGTTACAACGTCCGTTGTAACGCACGTTATTCTTTCCCCTCGTGGTACGTCAAGGCGACGCCGGGGGCATCGCGATCAGCTGATTTTTTCCGTTGCGGCCGACGCGGTTCGCGTGTCATCTCGCGTGTCGTCTCGGCCGATCGCTTCGCCGAGCTGGTATCAAGGTTGGGTCGGTTGTCACTTTTATTTTCATACCACGCGTACCATGCACCTTTCCCCGCTATTATCGGGACTCGGAGATGTATGTGTGGGGCGGCTGGCGAATAGTTACAAAACCGTCCCCTGAATGGACGCTGATCAAAGTTAATTTATTGGCGACGATGCAATTATTCTCGTGATAAATGTCGCGTTCAGGCACGACATGCCGTTGATGAATCCTAAAATACGTTCAGCGAGAGATATCACTTCGGAATTCAGGATATTCCGTGATTGGTCTTTCTTTTTTCCCCCCCTTTCTGTAAATATATAAAAATATATAACTTTATATGAGGTAATTATCGAAACCATCTGATTTTCACTTAAAGAAGTCTAATTGCTATTAGAAATATATATTACTCCGAATTGATTTGAGGTTAAACTGAACAGAAACCAATAGTGTTTCACTTAGAAAGGTTAAGGCTTCGAAAAGTAAGATATAAAAGGAACATTCTATATATATAAAAGGTCAAAATATTTATAAAACTTTTTTCTCAATTGGGTGCACCGAATTATCTGAAACTTTAACACGTGATTATGAAGGCCCTAAGGAAGAATGCGATACTCGTGAAATTTCATTTTTCGAAAAAAATGTTTTTTTGGTTCTTATCCGAGATAAATACACATTTTTTTTTGGAAAAATGAAATTTCACAAGCATCGCGTTCTTCCTTAGGGTCTTCACAATCATGTGTTGAAGTTCCAATTGATTCGGTGCACCCAATTTGGAGAAAAATTTTATAAATATTTTAACTTTTTGGTATGTATATATGACACTTTCATATCACTTTAAGGCGTATGAAAGGGTCATTCTATATATGTATATAAAACGTAAGAATATTTATAAGACTTTTACGTACTGGGTGCATCGAATCAATTGAAACATTAACACGTGAATGCGGAGACCTCAAGGAAGAACACGATGCTCGTGAAACTTGAATTTTCAAAGAAAAATTGTTACTTATCCCAGACTAGATCCAAGAACACATATCTTTTTCAAAAATGAAACTTTACGCGTATCGCCTTCCTCAGGACCTCTATAATCACATGCTGAAGTTTCAAATGATTTGGCTCACCTAGTTTAAAGAAAAGTTTTATAGCATTAGTTTTTTGCAATTTAAATAAAGCTTTAATAATTTACCTCACGTCCCTAGACGTTAACACATTCGCAACGGCTGACGTGAATTCACGTCTTTTCAAGTTCTATTCCTAGTTGCCGCTGACGTGAATCACGTCCTGTTTAGTTGGCTCACTAATTGTTAGCCGGCGCGGCGCACAAATTTTATCATTTTTATTCTTGCTTTAACGATACAAGTTTGAAGCAATCAGTTTCAGAATTTCATTATTTTCGCCGGCACTTAATATTTGAAATGGAAAAAATTTGCCGGTCGCGAATGTGTTAAAAGATATGTCCTCTCGGCAGTGAAATTTAAGGACGTCTTCGTAGGCATCGCCCTATACCGAGGCAGCGGTTCTACGAGCCGATCCGCCGTAGCGAAAAGGNAAATATTTATAAGACTTTTCTCCAAACTGGGTGCACCGAATTATCTGAAACTTTAACACGCAATTATGGAGGCGCTAAGGAAAAATGCGATGCTCGTGAAATTTCATTTGTCGAAAATAAATGTTTTTTTTTTGGTTCTTGTCAGAGATAAATACAATTTTTTTTTTTTTTTATTATGAAATTTCACGAGCATTGCGTACTTCCTTAGGGCCTCCATAATCTCGTGATGAAATTTCAAATGATTCGATGCACCCAATTTGGAGAAAAGTTTTATGTATATTTGGACTTTTTGGTATGTATATATGACACTTTCATATCACTTTAAGGCGTATGAAAGGGTCATTCTATATATGTATATAAAACGTAAGAATATTTATAAGACTTTTACGTACTGGGTGCATCGAATCAATTGAAACATTAACACGTGAATGCGGAGACCTCAAGGAAGAACACGATGCTCGTGAAACTTGAATTTTCAAAGAAAAATTGTTACTTATCCCAGACTAGATCCAAGAACACATATCTTTTTCAAAAATGAAACTTTACGCGTATCGCCTTCCTCAGGACCTCTATAATCACATGCTGAAGTTTCAAATGATTTGGCTCACCTAGTTTAAAGAAAAGTTTTATAGCATTAGTTTTTTGCAATTTAAATAAAGCTTTAATAATTTACCTCACGTCCCTAGACGTTAACACATTCGCAACGGCTGACGTGAATTCACGTCTTTTCAAGTTCTATTCCTAGTTGCCGCTGACGTGAATCACGTCCTGTTTAGTTGGCTCACTAATTGTTAGCCGGCGCGGCGCACAAATTTTATCATTTTTATTCTTGCTTTAACGATACAAGTTTGAAGCAATCAGTTTCAGAATTTCATTATTTTCGCCGGCACTTAATATTTGAAATGGAAAAAATTTGCCGGTCGCGAATGTGTTAAAAGATATGTCCTCTCGGCAGTGAAATTTAAGGACGTCTTCGTAGGCATCGCCCTATACCGAGGCAGCGGTTCTACGAGCCGATCCGCCGTAGCGAAAAGGATAATGGGACCGTTTTTAACTGTATCGAGAACAGAAGTCTCCAACAGATAGGCATCTGTAACTTTTAAGGTGAAGTGAAAAGCCCTTCAAATCAGTCGATTCGAATGCAACACTTTTTTTTTAAGGGTATTAGACCAAACTGTCCGAAACTTTAACACGTCACCCCTGATCATCTAAGAATTGTCCTGACACATTCAAAATTTGGATCTTTTAACAAAATTTTTTAACTCAGCCCAGACCAGACCCAAAATGGTGTCGAGCTCTCATATTTCAATCAATATACAATTATCGAAGGCTCTGATATGAGAATCGAAAGGGTCAGGACAATTTTACGACAATTTAGAACACTCTGGTAATCGATAAACTCGCATTTGAACGGGATAAGGGCAAAAAAAGTGTTGTATGCGCTTCAATGCCAAAACGATGGTAATACGAGGTCTCGGAGTGAAAATTTAATTGACCTGGAAATCACAGGTGGCGCAAGGGGTCCCTCTGCAGTCAATTAGGGCCCCAGAAAGCATGAATCCAGAGAATTTCTGGAGTTTTACTTCGATTTCTTTATAATTATTGTATGAAAACGACAGGTGGAGTATGCCATTTAGTACAATATCTGATATAATTCGACCCAGCTGTCAATATAAAAACGAACATCGGCAACGTAGGTGTATAGAAAAATCTTCCTTATCGACGTCGATCAAGTTCCTCGACGTGTTTCACTTCACCTTAAGCTCATATTTTTCTCCGTGTACACTTGCGGCTCGACGATGCGGAATATTCGCGGGCATTATCAGCCTGACTTTGTCCCGGTTATATTCCACGCCGTTTACATCACCGCAGGTGTTCTTGCACGTGGCCAGGTTCCTGGAAGTCGCGCACAATTTTTAAAAAGTTGCTGCAGAGCAACATCACCCGATGAGATGCATCCGGCCGTGCATCCTTGCGGGCGGTCCGCAGGTCGGATGTACAGAGGGTTAAGAGTTGCATGAAATTAATTTCGCCGAGAGACTTCAAAGACACTCGCGAGAAATAAGGAACTGTGGACGGGTACGGGGTGCCTTATTGATATTAAAAAATATGCACACAGAACAATGGCTAATTATTATACCTATGTACTAGGAAACAGAAGACATGAAAATATACCCTGGATGAGAAAATTACCCGATCGAGGAGAAAAGGAGGTCTTTACTCGATGTCTCGCGAACGGCAGTCTCATCTCGCTCTCTCTCTCTTTTCTTTTTTTCACTCCACCTCGTCTCCGACTCTATTCCGATTGCCTTTCGTTCCACCTCGTCGTCACGTTTAATCGCCTCGGCCGATTAAAAATGAAAGGAGAAAAAACGCGATAACGATAATGAGCCGGCAGATCGCGTTCTCGCCGGGCCGGGTATACGCAGAAAAAGAATTCACAGTTGTAACATGAAATTTTTACTTGCAGCAACAAACGGGAACACTTGAAAGTGGGCCAGCAATATTCTGTTCGGAAGAATTCTTGTTATATTAATAATTAATAAGCGATTACTTAAATATTACTGCAATATTATTTTCTTTGAACAACGAATTGTATATCGTTCATTAGTTTGAATAGTGACGTTAATATTTTTTTCGCTGTTGCAGCAGAATCATTTGATAATTTAGCAAGCATCTTTGCGGAAGTGAGCTCTTCAATGGTTACTTCTACGATTCGACATAATTGCAAAGGTTTTTTTCGTTGGTCCCTATACACTGAGAAAAAAGATTAGTTGACTCAAACAAATATATATAGTTGCCTGAATTATATATAAAAGCAAAATACAATTATTTTGTTGAGAAAAAAAATTATATTTTTGATTTAAACAAATTTTGTTTACTCTTACTAACATTTTTTTGGACGTGTTTGATCGCAGGATTTTGTTGTAGCAATGCATATCTCTTTGAGTCAACCAACTTGTTTTTTCTCGGTGTATTCCTGTAGTAAGAGGAAAACTTTATCATACTGAGAAAAGAAATCATCGAAGCAGAGAAATATTTTGTTAATTCAAAGAATAATTATGCAACTCAAATGAATTGTCAGGAGTCTGAAGAAATATTGCACCCAATTTATTCGAGATTATTTGGGTTAAATAATTATTCTTCGAATTAACAAAATATTTCTTTAGTACTGTTCAAAGAAATATTTTATTCGTTCAATGAAAATTTTGTTCTCAGCGCAGGGATGCAATCCTTTGCTAAAAGTGCAAATGTCTCTTTTTCCGTGTATGAACGTGCCGTAGTTCGGAGAGCTTTCCGTTTCGGTTTCACGAAGCTTATCGACGGCTCCAAGTTGGACGAGGGTGGGGGTGGGGGCGACGCGGCCGATGAACGTCATCGCGACGTCAAACGGGGCCGACGCGACGCCGGGGTGAATTTCGGGCCGACTCGCGCCTTTGTTCCCGGCATAAAAATCCCGGCGCGGCAGCGCCGCCTGGGGACCGCTCCTGCAAGCGGGGACAATCGGCGGCGCGACCTCTGCGACCCCTATCGGCGTTCGCGAAAGACCTCCGTTCGAGTCGACTCGCGGCGGAGGGCACGAGTCATTCGCTGACCGACCGCCGTCGAGTGAGGATGTACTCTCGGAGAAGGAGTGCACTTGAGGATGGGACAGAGGGGGCAGAAGAGAAGAGCATGTACTGACAATGAGGAAAAATGGGTCACTGAACCCAATGGACTATTTTGTGGATTCGAAGCAATCATTATTTCACTCAAATAATCTCGAATGAATTGCATGCACCGTTTCTTCGGAATTATGAGAATTTACTTGAGTTAAGTAATTGTATTCTTTGAATTAAGATGATATTTCTTTGGTACTATTCAGAGAAATAATTCTCCGGTTCAATGAATTCCATTTCTCGGTGAAGAATGGGAGCGGTGCGGAAGAGAGAAAAGGTCGACAAAATTCATACACCTTTACCCACACGAGGTTGCAGTAAAATGATAAATTTCACGTCTTGAAAGGGAATTAGCACCCATTTGTTATGAATTTCTAAATAACTTTATAATTCTATAATTATTCTATAATTAAATAAAGCTAATAATTACAGAACTTTGCGTTACGATTTCGCGAAGTCCTGTGGGGCAAATTGATGTACCCGTGAATATGTTGTAAATTTATAGAATACGTCTCTAAAGTGTATAAATAAAATGTTACAACATGGCCGAATAAGATTTCCGGATAACCGTGATAAGATTACCGTATCTTTTTTTCCCGGGATACAAGAGTGGCAACCAGACAGCCATATTTTTGCGTTGCCTTTTTATCATGGCTTATTAGGACTATGTACATTACTCGTAAAATAATTCGTTAATATAGGAATAAATGATGATTTATAAGAAGGAAGTGAGGACTCAGAATTAGGAAGCATAGAAGAGGTGTGCACAAGAATGGACGTCACAGAACGGGATGACACGGAAGAGGGACGCGGCCTGCCGACCTGGAAACGGCGACGGATCGGCCGGACGGTGGAGGAATCGATCGCCCCTCTTCTCTCGTATCCTATCCATGGCGGTGTCGTGCTTTCGCCGCCGCTTTCGGCCATCGCGGTGTCGCGCTTTCGCCGATGCTTTCGCCCGCGGCGAACGCGTCGCCCGTTTCGGGTCAGGGCCGGAGGGTTGAAGAGCTGCGTTCGGTTCGCATCCCTCCCGCCCCTAGGGGAACAACCCCTCGCGAGAAAGAAAGGAAATAACTCGGAACTAGCGGGGGCACGTGCTCGTCTTTCTCGCTCGTAAATCTCGCCGAATGCGCTATACGGACCGTTGTATAAACACGGAAGCCGTCCGAATGGACTGGCGGGCCCGGAATTGCGCGGATTTTTAGTCCGAAACGCTTCTATCCCACCCCCCGTTCCACTTTCGCGACGTTAAGTCGTCCTTTTAGGACGGACTCGGGGTGGGACCTGCGTGTACGAACAGCGAATGTACCTTGATATAAGATATTTCAAAAGGAAATTGGGGAAACCCGGCACGCTACGTTTTTAGCGTTTATACCCACTCTGGTTATGGAATGAACGCTGAGAAAAAAAAAGAGTAAATTCATTTCCAACAATGTACGTGAGAAGAGTCGATGCAACTTAAGGTGAAGTGAAATCCCCCTCAAATCAGTCGATTCGAATGCAACATTTTTTTTAAGGGTATTGGACCAAACTGTCCGCAACTTTGACACATGACTCGTGGTCATCTAAGAAGTATCCTGACACATTTAAAATTTGGATTTTTTAACAACATTTTTTAACTTAGCCCAGACCAGAACGAAAATGGCGTCGAGCTCTCATATTTCTATCAATATGCAATAATTGAAGGCTCTGATATGAGAAACGATAGAGTCAGGACAATTTTACAATAATTTAGAACACTCTGGTAATCGATAAACTCGTATTTGAACGGGATAAAGGCAAAAAAAGTGTTTTACGCGCTTCTATGCCAAAACGATGGGAATACGAGGTCCCGGAGTGAAAATTTTATTGACCTGGAAATCACAGATGGCGCAGGGTGTCTCTTTGCAATAAATTAGGGTCTCAGAAAGCATTAATACGGAGGATTTCTGGAGTTTTACTTCGATTCCTTTGTAATTATTGTACGAAAACTACACGTGGAGTATGCCATTTAGTGCAATACCCAATATAATTCGACCCAGCTGTCAATATAAAAACGAACGTCGGCAACGTAGGTGTTTGGAAAAATCTTCTTTATCGCCGTCGATCAGCTTCCTCGACGTGTTTCACTTCCTCTTAATATGAGTTATATTGACTCGTTATTGGGTTGAATCAACTGTATGGATGGGTTGATTCAACTCCAAAATGTGGTTTACATGATATGGTTAAATGGAATTCATTATGAGATGAAGCACTCTTTATGGAGTGCGATCACCTATTCCAAGTGGCTGATCCAACTATTTTGTTTGGTTTGTTCGAAGACATGATAGAATCATCTGTACTTACAGTTACAGTAATCACAAAATAGTGATTTAGATCCAAATTTAAGTTAAACCACCTCGCTTATTGAGTTCCCTATATTTAACTTAGACTATGAGGTGAATCGACTCAATTTGAGTCGAGTTTACTCTCTTTCTCTCTCTCTCTTTTTGTTTTTTAGTGTACTCGGAAAAAGAGACATTTGCACTTTTTGCAAAGAACAACATTGCTGATGAAAGGTTATTCTTACCGTGGGAATTATCGCACCGACAACAAACATGTTTGCTGTTATATCGAATCGGGCACTAAAAAAAAAATTCTTTGAACGAAAGAGATATTTTGTTAATTCAAGGATTAAATGTTTAACTCATTTTTACACGAGTAAACTCGATATTCGGGTGTTAAGCAATTTGAAATCGCCGGTGATACAAAATTCTGAACGACGGGGTGCGTACCCCACAGATATTTCGAATGGCTGACAGAAAACTGGAGGTGCAGCATGCGAAATTCGAATTCAAAGGCAGACGATTGTGGAAGTGGTCCATTGTCGCGCCTCTTATTTTTTATTTATTTATGACGCACCGGGGCAAATCGAAATTATTTCATTCAAGGCGCGTCGAAACTGCGCGGCGACGCATTTGGGCCCAAACGTTGGGAAAATAATTAGTCGTGATGAATATTTCCGAAGGGCAATTTGCGTGGCGCGCGTATTAAAACTGGCGGACCAGTAAAATTGCGGAAAATCGCGCTGGAAATATTCACGGGAAATTCGTGAAATTGGACGTGTGTCCCGCGGCACCCCTGCTGCCATTTTCCTTGTCGCTGTTGATATCCACTGTGGGACGAACTCTGGCTCACCTTCTCTTCGGGCTCCTCGTTAGCGAATTTTTCGATGACAAATGTTGCCGCGCTACGCGGAGTGGAGCGCGAAATTAACTAACTCCGGGGACGAATCGGCACGAAAACTCGCAACTCCGAGTAGGCGGCCACAAATGGCGCAACTCCGTCAATCGGCTCGCCTAACCCGGCCGGAGTGCACTTGGTCGGGAGTGCCGAATTGTCGTAACTCGCGATCAACTTGCATAATGGTCGCGTGGGTCGCGATGCGACAATTTCTCGCGAGTTAAATCTGAGGGAGAGATGAGAATATTCCGTTTTTGCTCGGTGACCTTGAAGAATTCGATGAAAATGGCGCCATTTCAGTTGCTCCTTCAAAATTCTTCTATCGGATTCGGTGCAGTATTCGCGGCCTTTTGGCTTGGAAAATGTTCATTTTAGGCGGATGCAAATAACGCAACTTCATTAATCGGTTTGCCTAACTCGAGCAGAGTGGAGTTGACCAGGAGTGCCGAATTGTCGTAACTCTCGAGCAACTTTCATAATAGGTCGCGTGGGTCGCGATGCGACAATTCCTCGCCGGTTAAATCCGAGACTCCGGGGAAGAGATGACGAGAAAATTTTGTTTTTGCTCGGGGACCTTGAACAACTCTATGAAAACGGAGGCATTTCAGTTACACCTTAAAAATTCTTCTATTGTATTCGGGGCTATATTCGCGGTCTTTTAGCTTGGAAAATGTTCATTTTAGGCGGATGCAAATAACGCAATTCCGTCAATCGGTTTGCTTAACTCGAGCAAAGTGGAGTTGACCAGGAGTGCCGAATTTGTCGTAACTCTCGAGCAACTTTCATAATGGGTCGCGTGGGTCGCGATGCGACAATTTCTCGCGAGTTAAATCCGAGGGAGAGATGAGCATATTTCGTTTTTGCTCGGTGACCTTGAAGAATTCGATGAAAATGGCGCCATTTCAGTTACTCCTTCAAAATTCTTCTATCGGATTCGGTGCAGTATTCGCGGCCTTTTGGTTTGGAAAATGTTCGTTTTAGGCGGATACAAATAACGCAATTCCGTCAATCGGTTTGCCTAACTCGAGCAGAGTGGAGTTGATCAGCAGTGCCGAATTTGTCGTAACTCCCTAGCAACTTTCATAATGGCAAGTGGGTCGCGGTGCAACAATCCCTCACGGGGTAAATCCCAGAATCCGAGGGAGAGATGACGAGAATATTTCGTTTTTACTCGGGGACCTTGAAGAATTCGATGAAAATGGCCCCATTTCAGTCACTCCTTCAAAATTCTTCTATTGGATTCGGTGCAGTATTCGCGGCCTTTTGGCTTAGAGAATATTCACTTTAGGCGGATGCAAGTAACGCAATTCCGTCAATCGGTTTGCTTAAGTCGAACATAGTGGAGTTGACCAGGAGTGCCGAATTTGTCGTAACTCTCGAGCAACTGTCATAATAGGTCGCGTGGGTCGCGATGCAACAATTCCTCGCCTGTTAAATCCGAGAATCCAGGGGAGAGATGTCGAGAAAATTTTGTTTTTGCTCGGGGACCTTGAACAACTCTATGAAAATGGAGCCATTTAAGTAACTCCTGAAAAATTCTTCCGGCGAATTCGGTGCAGTGTTGGCGCTATTTCGAGCGCTGAAAATTATTGCCTTCTCTTCAGGATCGTATTAACGAATTTTTCGATGACACACTTCGCGTCTGCATTCCACGTCGGGCGGAATTAATTTTCTTCGCAAGGGGAACAAATCGGCCTGACAACTCTCAATTACAGGGGAGTACAAATATCGCAACTTCATCAATCGGCTTGCCTAACTCGAGCAGAGTGCACTTGGCCGGATCTACCGAATTGTCGTAACTCGCGATCAACTTGCATAACTGTGAGTGGGTCGCGACGCGACAATTTCGAGTGAGGTAAATCCGTGAATCCGAAGAAGAGATGACGAGAAAATTTCTACGTCACGGAGGGACCTCAATGAACTTCGCAAAGACATAAAAGAAATAGCATCCTTTCAGTCAGCATATGAAGAACTCATCGATCGAATTCGTTACAGTAATTCCGAAATTCCAAACGCTGAAAACGGCTGTCTTCTCTTCAGGGTCGCATTGACGAATTTTTCGATGCTGCATTCCGTCGCGCCGAATTAAATCTCTTGTGGATGAAACCGGCCGGAAAACGCTCAATTTTAGTCGGTTGCGATACCACAACTGCATCAATCGACTCGTCTAACTCGAGCAGAGTGCACTTGGCCCGGGAGTGCCGAATCGTAACTCACGATCAACTTTCCCAACAGTGAATGCAGGTCACGTGAGTCGCGACATGACAATTCCTCTTGAACCAACGGATCCAAGAGAGAGATATGCATTCCGTTCTCGAGGCCTTCAAATTTCCAATCCCACCTGCAGACCCCTTAAGAAGTCCTCGAAGTCCTTCTCGGCAAAAAGTTTCCCATCTCGATCGTCCATAAACGGTGGCAATTTACTTGCGCCTTGAGAAATGTGGAATTAGCTCTAATGTATACCTACGCATTAAAATGCGCAACTTCGTTTTTCTCCTTGCGTCATTCGACGCAGTCGGGGAGAAGAAAAAGACCACCCACGCAAATCTAATATACATTATACCCATCCATGCCGCGATGCGCTCGCGGTCCGAGCTGATGCTGGAAAAGGAACGCGAAACCGAAGGGGGCGACCATTTATCCACCGACGCGGATTCTAGGGGACGACCGGCGTCAGATCGTCGCGAATTATTCGCGCTCCGCAAATTTGCAGGCTCCCGTTTTCCCCTCTCCTCTCTTCGAGGGTCCCCGTCAGCCATCACCGAGCTCGCGTGGATCGTCACGTACCTGACGTACCTGGTGACTCTGCACAATGGATCTGCTCTCTTCCTCTTCGCTCGACCACCCGCTATCCCCGTTCTCTGCGTTTATCCTTCTCCCTCCATTCCCCGGTTCTCCGGAATTAACTCCGTTCGGTCCCGCCTATCAGATTCTGCCGACTGCCGGAACCTTCTCACCTATTCCTGAATTATCTCTGCTTCTTCTTACTTACTTCCTCCTCGCATATTTCTGTATTTTCATTTCGACATCCCCTCCTGTTGGATGGATTTGGACCCGTCAATCGCATAATCGGAATTACCGTTGGCCCTGTTTCTCTCGAATGTTTGAAGATTCATGCGTGAATTTACCTTGGAAAATGTAAAACGGGGGAATTTATTTCTTGTAGATGTTAGATATATTTGTGCATTTTGTTCACATTAACCCTTTCATTAGGGCAGTCCGCTCCGCCAGCCAACCGCCATTGAACGCGACATCGCGCCGAAAGGGTGCACATTGCGCTTTGGCAGTCTTCGGTGTTCGAACTTACGTCTTCCACCTGAACAACGCCTCATTGACTGCCCCTTGTATGTACACTTTTCTAAGTGTTAAGTAACAACTGTTTTGACGTATTATTCCATTATTCAATTTCGAAATAAACGTCTAACATCGAACTTTTAAGGTGAAGTGAAACACGTCGAGGAACTTGATCGACGTCGATAAAGAAGATTTTTCTAAATGCCTACGTTGCCGACGTTCGTTTTTATATTGACAGCTGGGTGAATTATATTGGGTATTGCACTAAATGGCATACTCCACGTGTAGTTTTCGTACAATAATTACAAAGGAATCGAAGTAAAACTCCAGAAATCCTCCGTATTAATGCTTTCTGAGACCCTAATTTATTGCAAAGAGACACCCTGCGCCATCTGTGATTTCCAGGTCAATAAAATTTTCACTCCGGGACCTCGTATTCCCATCGTTTTGGCATAGAAGCGCGTAAAACACTTTTTTTGCCTTTATCCCGTTCAAATTCGAGTTTATCGATTACCAGAGTGTTCTAAATTATTGTAAAATTGTCCTGACTCTATCGTTTCTCATATCAGAGCCTTCGATAATTGTATATTGATTGAAATATGAGAGCTCGACGCCATTTTGGTCCTGGTCTGGGTTAAGTTAAAAATTTTTTTTCCAAAAATCCAAATGTTGAACGTGTCGAGACAATTCTTAGATGACCACGAGTCATGTGTCAACGTTTCGGACAGTTTGGTCCAATACCCTTAAAAAAAGTGTTATATTCAAATCGAATGATTTGAAGGGGGTTTCACTTCACTTTAAGAACTTAAAAATTATCCCAATAGTTACGTATGTTCAAAATGTACTTTTAGGATGATTAATCCAATACGAGTCAATAAAATCAAAGTTACTCTACGATATGGCAGAATTTGTTACCGACTAAAGTCGGCTCTTGTACCCAAAAGTCGTCGCATGTGTGCCGATTATAGTCGGCGCTCGTACAACCCAGGTCGTCGCGCGGATGCCGACTATAGTCGGCGCTCGTAACGAAAGGGTTAAAGTGGACAACATGTCCATTTTAAGATATTATTTATCTCAATATTTATTGAAAAATGTAAGATATTTCGGTTTACTTAGTTTGAGAACGCAAAGTATGTCCAGAAAGGAAAGCTAAAAGTACAAGTCTTCGAGAAAAAGTATTAACATTCTCATTTAACCCATGCCAAATCCTTCGAATCGCTGGCAAAAAATGCAATCCCTGCGTAAACTTCCGTCCAGAGCGAAATTTCGAAATCGATTCTTCCTCGCCCATCAGCCGTGGTCCATTTGGCGCATCTCCGCGTTTCATGGTGGGATCGATTAAGTGCGCGTTAATAAACGGCAAATATCGAACATTTATCGAGTGTCCAATTTACAGACGCGATATCCCCCGTCCCTGGATGCTCTCTCAGCGTATCGCCGATTAATGTAGACGAATTAACTCCACATCCTTTCGCAGTTATCTCGTCGGCCGCGCAATCGCAACGAGACTATTTGTATTTATTACCGCGCGCAATTGCGCCCGTTTCCTTCGGACGATGCACGCGGAGTTTCGCCCACGCGATCGCAAACAACGCTTTCCCATCTCGCACAATCGCGTTCTGCAAAATTCACCATATAATGCAGGATCGCTAAGCGCCGATTTATTTAATCGGAGCACCGATATCGCCTTGCTGCATCGAAAAATTATGCTGCGTTTCCAAACGGCGGATTTTTAACGAGGCAGAACCTTTCGCTTCGGCTGTTTCGCCGTCATTTCGCTGCTGCCGTTTCGCCGGCGTCGATTATGTTACGTTAGAACAATGTTTATAATGAATAATTAAAATTAGAAACCGTTTATTACGCGGATTGAATTGATTTGGGTTAGTCTTTGGTAAAAGTTAAATATAGCAGCATTGACTGCATGCGTAATGCTTCTTTTGCGTGTGTTTATTTCATGGTGGTCATTGAATTCTGTTCCTTTTTTCAAAGAAAAAAAAAAGCGCGTAGTTCAAATTGTTTTCGATTTGACTGACGTTTGTTTTGATGTTTCATAGACCAAAGGCAAGCAAAGTTTAATATATCGCAAGAACCGGAGAATGAATTATCGTTAATGATATTGATTGGGAGTGGTCAATGAAATTTTGTAAGATATTTCTTCGGGATTGTGAGAATTTCTTTGAGTCAAATGATTATTCCTTGAAAGAACAAAATATTTCTTTGGTACTATTAAAAGAAATATTTCATTGGGTGAATGACATTTTTATCCCAGGGTATAATATGTATTCTTACCGATGTTTACCCACAAAACTACAATCTTTTTACGTTATCTCCAGCGGAGAAGTGTACAATGTGTGTCAGCCTCTGGTTTGCATTTTAACATTTACCTCGAAATTTTTATTCCCTAGCAGAGTATTTCGTTGGAATCTACCAAGATAAGTGGGAGGTCGCAAATTTAACCCGGTTCGAAAACGACCCTCGACTTTATTATCCCTATTATGAGCCTGGGGAGGAAAAAATTGTACACCTTGTATCTCAATTACGATGACACTTGGAGCGCTACAAAACTGGAACATCCGGCCGGAGTTGCAGGCTCTTCAAGCGTCGCGGTTAACGATAACGTATACGCGGTTACGTCGGTGCTTCGCGAGCCGGAAAATCCTCCGCGGCCGGAGAGTGTTTCAGCGTTTTAATGAAATTCCGTGTCTGGCAGGAATTAGATCGGTGCATTCGGGACGTCAACGATGCCGGTGACATTTTCCGCGGAGTCGATAAGGGTCGCCGAGCGGGAGGCAAAGCTGACGATTCTGCGAAATTATTTTGGTCGTTTTTTGGAGTGGATTTTAATTCCTAGTTTAACCGGGTTCACTGCGATTTTAAGATGATAATTACGCGACAGGGTCATTCTACACCCTGGAAAAAAAATGCCATTGAACCGAAGAAATATTTTGTTAATTCAAAGAGGAATTATTTCACACAATGAACTCGAGTAACGTTGGACGCAACGTTTGTGCGGAATTATGGCGATTTACTTGAGTTAAATAATTATTCTCTGAATTAACGAGATATTCCTTTGGTACTATTCAAAGGAATGTTTCGTTGGGTCGATACATCTTTTTTTTTCCCTCAGGGAATATATCGAAACTTCACGATGCGCAACTACGGAAAGGGAGAATAACTTGTACAAATAGTATTCTCTCTTCCTATAATTGTATATCATATTCCTTGTACACTAAGAAAAAAAAAACATTCGCCGAACCTAAGTATTTCTTTGAATGGTATCGAAGAAATTTCTTCGTTAATTCAGAGAATAATTATTTCACTGAAATAAACTCGAATAAATCGGACGCTGCGTTTCTTCGGAATTATGACAATTTATTTGAGTTAAATAATTATTCTTCGAATTAAGATAATATTTCTTCGGCTCGACGAGATTTTTTTTCTCGGGAATAGGGACTGGCTCCTATTTCACAACTACATTTTCCTCGGTGCACTTTAAAATCGCACATACCCGGTCGAAATTTTACCTCCGCAGGCGCTGTACCCTCCGGCAGGAATAAATCGGAGATGAAAAAAATCCAGTGGACCATTAAGTGCGGCGGGAAACGCGAGAGCAAACGTCAATTCGAGGCTGTTCATAATCCACTTTGTCGCGTCGCGGGCGGAAAGCGTGCTCAGCGGCTTAGGCCGCAACGGACCCGCCGGGGGTGGATTTTCCGCTTTAAATCTGGACGACAGTCCGCGAATCAAATTACCGCTTACCTGGGGAGCTATATCTCTCGACGAGGGCGAAATCGATTAGCGGGGTCGACCAGGGGAAATTTATAATAATTTGGAGCGAACGGAGTCGAAATCGGTCGTACCGCCGACAACAATGGCCTCTGTACAATCAGCTGGAGGGAACGGGTTTAGGTACACGGCGGAGCGCTCAACGAGGCATTCGTCTCCATTGAACGAAATTCAGGCTACCATGAATAATTCGAAAGGGGGGAGGGAGAGCCAGAGACGGGGAGGAACAAGGGTGGCCACGTGGGAGGGCGGATGGGAGCTCGGAGCTACGAAAATGTTTACCGAGTTATCGCTAACGAGATGTAGAACTAAACAAGCTTCCCTTGGATACCCGTCAACTCTGACTGCTCGTGGCTTGATAATACGGCTTGCACTTAAACGCTCGCGTTTCTCAGGTTTTAACCCTCCACCCTTCCTGGGCGCGGATCATCCCTCTTGGTCCGAACGGCGCGGAGGGTACGCGCCGTCTCGCTCGCGCCCTCGACTCTTTACGGCCCATGGCCGGGGGTTTTAGAAGTTTCCCTGAAACTGCGCCTTAAGTATTCCCCTGCCCGGGGGATACATCGAACGATAAATAACGCGGGTTATTCGCCCGGCGTCGTGGAAGTCCGCCCGCCCCGGTGTAAAGCCCTCGTTACTTATTTCCGCTATATCGCCCTTAAAGTCCGCCCCGGTCCCGGCGCATTAATGGCCGCCACTCGGTCGAGATCGGCGACCAGGAGCTGGCCCACTGGGGATGTCGCCCCGACTGGGAAAGGGGACCCGGAAATGCACCGGACTGGGTGAAAGCGTCTGTCGATTTAATGAACGGCTACGAGGTTTCGTGTCCTGTGATCGATAAATCGCTCCATTTGTATCGAGAGACGCGGATGCGTCTCGGACAAGATCACGAGGGTGAGGGTGCTGTGTCTCTTTACTGAAAACATAACAATATCGGAAATTTATTTTGCTTTAACCTTTTGCACTAGAGGCCTTTTTCGCCCGACTATTTTCGAAACTCGAGACGACATTCCGCATACTTGGTGAATTTCATCCAGCTAACTTAACATGATTTCACATACAAATTAACGTATAAAACTATTATACTTTAATGTTATGTATCCCAGGTGCGTAAAGCTGGCACCCCCACCTTTACAAAATTCAAATTTCTTTGTCTTAACATTTTGTGCTCTTTATGTGCTAATTATGTGCTACATTCGCAAATTTTGTGCTAGCTCGGTTTTTGGAAAAAAATTCAATTTTTCTGTGGGGGTGCTGGGTACTAATAAAGCTAGCACCCCCACCATTAAAAAATGTGTTTAAATAATAAAAAATAGGTAAAAACTTATCAGCAAATTATGTGCTCTCCGAAAATCATATTCATAAATAAAAATTTCCACCCTTAAGTTCGAAAAACCACCCCCATTCAAAAATCCACAAGAGGTAACTACCCGATGGCGTGGGAAAAGTTGAAACTTTATATACTTAAGTTACTCCCAGAATTATGTGCTTTCCGGATATCGTAGCGTCAAATTTTGTGCTCAACTCCCAACGTCCCAAACCCACCCCCATCAAAAATTCCACAAGAGGTAACTACCCGATGGCGTGGAAAAAATTGAAACATTATATACTTAAATGACTCCCAGAATTATGTGCTTTCCGAATATCGTTGTGTCGAATTTTGTGCTCAACCCCCAAGGTCCCAAACCCACCCCCATCAAAAAGTCCACAAGAGGTAACTACCCGATGGCGTAGAGAAAATTGAAACTTTATATACTTAAATTACTCCCAGTATTATGTGCTTTCCGAATACCGTTGCGTCGAAGTTTGTGCTCAACCCCCAAGGTGCCAAACCCACCCCCTTCCAAAATTCCACAAGAGGTAACTACCCGATGGCGTGGAGAAAATTGAAACTTTATATACTTAAATTACTCTCAGAATTATGTGCTATTCGGATATCATAGTGCCGAATTTTGTGCTCAACCCCCAAGGTCCCAAACCCACCCCCACAAAAAGCCGAACTTCGATTCTTTTACTCACCCCTAATGGGGTATGTCACCACCCCTAGCGCCGGTAGCAGCAAGGCAACATGAAAACGGTGAGAANCCACAGAAAAATTGAATTTTTTTCCAAAAACCGAGTTAGCACAAAATTTGCGAATGTAGCACATAATTAGCACATAAAGAGCACAAAATGTTAAGACAAAGAAATTTGAATTTTGTAAAGGTGGGGGTGCCAGCTTTACGCACCTATGTATCCCTACGTGTAAAACAAGAAAATTTGGTAATTATTAAGGACTGTACTGTTGCTTTGTACGGTATTTTATAAAACAGTCGCCAGGATGCATCCTCGGCTTGTCGGGGCAATTATTGCAGTAATATGTTGTTTGATGTCTTTCGTCAGGCTTATTTCGTTGAGAGCAGACCTTGCAATCCTTCTAACCCCCTTCTTAATCCTAACGTAGCATCCCATTCGATTGAATTTCGTCGAAACTAGAGGTCGAAGTAGAGGCTCGATCACGAGTCTGGAGTGGAATCTTTTTTTTTTTAATTATTAGACATGGCAACTCCTTATTTGTTAGGATCGTCCCAGTTACATAGTAAGGGGTATCAATCTACCCTTCGTCAAATTGTACAAACATATATATACCTTGTTGCCGATCGGGTTTCCGAACCAAACGAAATGAGATTGAGTTGCCGCATCGGACCAAGTGGTGACTGAGAGTCACCTCTCAAGTGCAAAGGGTTAAATAACTAATGCTGGGGCTGAGTGCTCTCTTTTGAGTTGAGAAATTCCATTATATTATTCACCTGATTAGGGCTCGATAATTCCCCGCGATTTTTTTTGTTCCGTTCAAGAGGATGAAGAAAGTCTGTTATTTGAAAGTCTCTGTCGGATTTAATGAACTGCTGCGGGGTTTACTATCCTGCGATCGGAAAATCCCTACAATTCGTATCGAGAGACGCGGTTGCGTCTCGGACAAGATCACGAGGGTCAGGGCGCTGCATCTTTTTACTGTAAATATAACCCCGCCAGACATTTATTTTTCATTAAATGACTAATGCCGTTATTAAAGCATACTATACCCGTTTTAACACACACTGACAGTTTCATTCATTTTTTCCTGATATTTCAGATAATAATTATTGTAATCGATAAAGGAATTAATTGCATCTTCCTTCGTATAGAAGTGGATTAATTGAATCTCGTGGAGATGTGTTCTCTTCTGACTTTGGTGGTCCGGTAAATTTCCTTGTAAATAATAAATCTATCCCGTGACTTCAAAAATTGTAAGTATTGCTTGCCCGAGAAGATAAGGGCTTCACTCTGGCCAGAAAATTGAGTGCCGATAAGCGTGCCAAAATGCCTGGTAAAAGCGGAACATGCGAACTGGCCATCGTAGTTTTTTCCAATTGCCGATAGTTTGCATGAAACCCCAGCTTATCAGTCCACCTAAAATGGTACCACTTTTGAGCGAGTTCCACGTTCCGTTTAAATGGTCTTCAGTCCGGGGTCTTCATTACTCTTCATATATCTCAAAATCCTGAACTTTTCCGTTTTCCTTCCCCTCAATAAAAGTCAGAAATTCACCCTTAAGATAAAACTCAACGCGGAGAAAGAAAACTCGCAAACTGGCCATTATTTCTTTTTTGATTGTCGATGGTTTACATGAAACGTCAGCTTATCAGCCTCCCAAAAACGGTTCCACTATTGGGCGAGTTCCACATTCCGTTTATGCGATCTGGGTTTTCCTTTACTCTCAACGTGCCTCAGGCTTTTCTCTCTTCTTCGTTCTCGATGAAACCGTCCACCTGTCCCGAGGAAAAACGCCGGCTCGAATCCGCGCTCGTATACATGCTGCGGCAAAAAGTGGTTCATTTCGCCCAATGTTACCTACGCAGGACGGCGAATAAATTATTCCGGGCGACCGTATAAATTAGTCGGTCTCCCCGAGTGAGATCGTTTTTGTTTAAACTGATTTTGCCTGAAATAACCGAATAATTCATCGGACGACGGAATATTTATCCGCCGGTGCGTGGGATGACGTTCGCTGAAATTAACCACTTTCTCTACTCTACCGAAAGTGGCGCCCACTATGTGGGGACATCGATAATACTCGCCGAAGTTCCGCACGCGGAACGTCCGCGGCTAACTTCGCGGTTCCGCTCACCTGTGACATCTGGTGGCCACTGAGCGACAATTTGACGTTCGTTCAGTCAATTTTCGGTAATGAGGAATTTCATGGAAAATTTAGAACCTCCCGTAATACAACGTTTCATTCGTTGCTACATTTTACGTCACTCGAGGAAAGTTCATTTAAACAGGCAAAGTTTCATTTTTTTTTTTCTGACAAATGTGTAAGAGGAGTATTTTTAACAAACTTCCAAAATTGGTGGGATTTGGTTACTCACTTTTCAGTGATGTTTATATCACTGTCAATGGTGCCATCATAAAAAAGATCATTTTTTGCATTTATTTGTATGTCACAACATGTCTAAATATACATTTCTGCATATTTTTGTCGTTAGGTTCATTACATAATAAGTTACGTCGTTGCGCACATTTTTCTTGTTATAAAAAGGTTGACTTTGACTTAGTTACGGTGATATGAAAGTGACTTTTGAGAAACCAATGTACGTAACTTTTCTCCGCACTGGGTATATAGAATCCTTTCAAACTTTACACCATGAATATAAAGGCTTTAAAGAAGGTTCTGACACACATAAAATTTCATTTTTTATAAAAAATTGTTTAAATAACTATAAAGGAATTTGAGAAAAAGTCGACATTTCATGAGTGTCAGGACCTTTCTTAGGATCTACGTATTAACAATGCGAAGTTTAAAATGATTCGGTTCACTCAATTTGGATAAAAGTTTTACGAACGAGATCTTCGACACCACTTTGATATCACCCTAAAGGCCACTTGTACATTGCCATTCTTCGATGGTTATCCCGCGGACCTACTGCCCCCCACGGCCGCGCTGCGTACTAGCGACGGGAACAGCGCGGAATTTGAATCGCCCCAGGAGCTGCGCCAGCCGGGCCGAACCGTGGAGTGCCGTAATGTGCCGTCGTCGTCTCGGAGGCCACATTGACGTCACCTCATTGAGGGCCCCCCATTGGCGTCGCCACGGGAGCCCCATTGTCCAATGGGGCCCTCCGAAGTGACGCCTCGGCACGTCACCGCACATTGCGGCACGACACGGCACGCCACGACACGCCACAGCACGTCACGGAATGTTACGGTACGTTACGGTACGTTACGGCACATCACGGAACGTTACGGTACGTTACGGCACGTCACGGCACTTCACGGCACGTCATGGCGCGTGACGGCACGTCACGGCACGCCACGGCATCTTACGGCGCGCCAAGGCACGTCACGGTACGTCACGGCAAGCCACGGCATATTACGGCACGCCACGACACGTTACGGCACGCCACAATACGTTACGATACCCCACGGCACGTTATGGCACGTTACAGCACGCCATGGCTTGGCTCGACCGGCTGTGCTCCTTGGACGATTGAAATTTCGAGCTGCTCCCGCAGCTAGTACGCCGCGTGGCCGGAGAGCGCAGTAGGTCTGCGAGATACCCATCGATGAATGGCAGCGTATATGCTTTTGCGATTTAGGTCGACATTACGATCTTACTTCACACCACTTGCAGGGAAATCCCCATTCCCAAGTTTTCCCGCAAATTTATCCTTTCATCCCCCGGACGCGTCGATTTAACGGCGAGTAGCTTTTACCGGAAATTTCGCATGAGCATTAACCGCTCCTCAATTATAATTTAAGTGAAATCTAAATCAGCGGCGAGCGCAGCTCGAGCAAACATATTTTTCCCCGTGCAGCAATCGCATTAGCGCGAGGGTAGTGGATGCCCTGCCGTAACAGGGCTGATCAGTAGCAGCCATTAACGTCGGTCGGCGCATCCTATATTCACGATGCTGTTAGTACCGTTAAATAATCATGGGTGCACCGAGGGCGCCACGGTCGGGTTATAGGTATTAAGATTTGCCGCGTTGGCAACGCGACCTGCCCGCTAATCTTCCTTTTGCGCGATAATGTTGATTTAGCCCTGTCGTTTGCCTGTAAACGACTCTCCCTTGTCGGAATTAGCCCCGTTTCGCGAGCATTTAATTACCAACCGAATCATTCTTCCGCTCCTTAAGAATGCTCGCTTGGCCCGGGATTAGCAAACGCCGTAACGAGATTTAATTCGAATCGACGCGGAACTCCGACTCCTTCGACGAGTGTAGCGGACGAAGTCGCTGCAAAGCTCCACTTGTGCATCGAAACGATTGCCAAACGCGTTTTTATACACGCTATCGAATCCCGAGGATTCAATTAGCGGCCGAATCCATTCTTTCGCTCTTTAAAAATGCTTATTTAGTCCGGGATCAGCAAACGCCGTAACGAGATTTAATTCGAATCGACGCGGAACTCCGAATCCTTCGACGAGTGCAGCAGACAAAGTCGCTGCAATACTCCACTTGTGCATCGAAACGATTGCCAAACGCGTTTTTATACACGCTACCGAATCGCGAGGATTCAATTAGCGGCCGAATCATTCTTTCGCTCCTTAAAAGTGCTTATTTAGTCCGGGATCAGCAAACGCCGTAAAGAGATTTAATTCGAATCGACGCGGAACTCCGAATCCTTCGACGAGTGCAGCAGACAAAGTCGCTGCAATACTCCACTTGTGCATCGAAACGATTGCCAAACGCGTTTTTATACACTCTTCCAAATCGATACCGCTTTGTACCATGAATGGGATGGCAGTGTTTTGCACCTTTATGGAGTTTCGTTGTTCTTTAACTTAGTAATGCCCTCGATAGTGAATACCTGACTAAACGCGACGCCATGTTGTATCGGAGCAAGTCGAGGCCGAGACGATTAGTGAAAGACGTGAAGAAAATGAAATTAACAAGCCCAAACTTGGCGTTAACGCATACGCATGCAACATATGTAAGTGTATATTTAGCGCGTAACTGCCGAGTTTCCTGACCTACCGCCGTTCATCATTTTTAAGATAATCCTTTTATGTCATTTTATACATATCCTATTTATTTTTATGTTTTCTCGACAGCCGCTTTTATGTAGAATATTCACAGTTGCAATATTCTTTTCTGGCAACAACAAATTCATATGTTAATCCAGCAATCATTTCTTCCAAAGATACCTCCCCAATGATTACATCTACGGTCCGATATAACTGCAAACATTTTTGTCGTTGGTGCGAATATTCCCGCAGTAAGTGCAAAACTTTATTAGTAATGCTATTTTCTGCTAAAAGTGCAAATATTGTTTTCTCCGGGTGTATTTGGCGCTAAGCTCGACCGAGTTCTTTAACACTCTGACCTAATCCAGATGTTCAAACCGTTTTTTTTTTTTTATAAATGTTATCCCGCTTCGGTTTCCGGGAGACTGCCTTGGTGTGTCTGTGTTTCACGATTTTTGGATTCCGTTTTTCGGGTCCGGGAACGCAGCCGGCAAACGCGATTGACGCCGGTCCCGAGGGCCTCCACGTTATTCATCGTTACCGATCGAACCAGTGATCGTTAATCCGCGTTGACTGGCTCGGCTCTTCCGATGGGCGCCGTTCATTCATCCAGGTTGCCGGACAGACCAGAAAGATTCGCCCTCCGGCACATAACCCAATTGCCTTGACCAACATTGCACTTATGCAATCGACGGGACGAGCTAAACATAGCGCCGCCGCCGGCGCAGCCATTGCGGACCGTCAGGTTGCGTCGAAGCATCGATTCCAAAGCAAATTTCGGACGGACGGATTGTGGAAAATCTGATTTGATGTAGTGTAATTAGGTATCCGATTTCAATGAATGATACCACCTCAAAAGAAGTATGGATTGACATTACGCCACTTACTCGGGCCTTAAATCGAGGTTAGGCGACGCTGCCTTCCAAGGTGTGGCCTAAATAGCGACGGTTCTATACAGGAGGTATCGACCAATTCAAGGTAATTCAAGTACAGCGTCTCTGTACAGAATTAAACGATTTTTCCGGACATCCCAGTGATGCTCACTTTGGATTTATCCACTTTTTCTTTTTTTCTTTGGCGTTGCAGTACACCGTGAAGTGGACTCGAGTTGAAGTGCATTTTTTAAGCGAAATGTAGAGACGACTAAAAATAATACGCTATAGATGCGCATGTATTTTTGACAATGTCAATTGCAGTCGCATTTACATGGCATGAGTACATGGGCTCTTAAATAACTTGGGTAAATATCGACAGGTATGAAACAAATGACCAAAATTATAGATTACAATTTTTCACGTATTTTTAACGTTCTTAATTACTTGCACATTCACGTGACGTGCACGCATCCGATAAACATAAAGGGGTGGAATGTACGTTGAAAAATGGTGTAAAGCTGTTGACTGTAACCGTATGAAGTGTGTTGCAAAAAACGTGTTTTACCCGCTCCAATGTTCGCTCTTTCCACAACAAATTCAGCGTTGACACAACGTCTATCCTACGTTTATTGAGCTATTGGTTTAGTCGTGTAATGTGAACGTCGTTTAAACGTAGTCCGTACATAAAATAATCGTTCATAATCGTTTACTATACGTTGAAACAACGTTAAAACGTTACGTTCAAATCCACGTCTCTTCTGGACTAGGGATAAACGCATCGAAAACTTAATGTGCAAAATTAAGGTTTCTTGTGAATGTGTATTTAATGTGGAGAAACAGAGTGTGGGGGAATAAACTTTTAATTTTTACACCTACAATTATATTTCCAATAGATCTGCGATACGCGTGACTATACACGTGAATTTCAGTATTTTATGTTTATTCGGCTTTGACCGATCGGATCTTCACGGGAGCAAGGTGAGACCAAGTCGGGGTAACTCGGGCAAAGTCGGGCAAAGTCGCCATCCGGGGCACAAACGCCTTCCTCGTTGGCGACACGCATCCGAGGATTAATGAGCGCGAGTGCACGCGAACACGCGCACCGGACAAGCCCCGCCCCCCTCGCCTCCACTCCTCGTAATCTATCTTCGTCCCTCGTAATTAATTCCCGTTTCTCCGTCTTTCTCTCACTTTCTCGGTTTCCTTTCGGAAGCCGGTGGCCATTCCTCGCGTACCCCGCTCATGTACATCGGCGGTACCCCCATACGAACACACTTAACCTGTACAATACAGAACTTACCTATATAATTCACACCTATTCTATACAACGCACACCCAACCTATAAAACACACACGTTACATATACACCACACAATACAAATATTCAGAAAATGTGATTCATAACTTCTGTGCGCTCAATTATTACTTCACAACATTTATTAAATTTCAGTTTACACGTGACGTAACATTCAATTGTTTGCTAAATGTGGCTGATTTCATTACTTTTGCATGTTTAAGATGATATGAAAGGATCATTACGTATATATATCAAAACGTTAATGTGTTTAGAAAAATTTTCTCCGAAGGTCCTAACGGAGGTCTAATGAAGGTCATGAAACTCACGACATTTCATGTTTAAAAAAAATGTATTTTGAATCTTCTCCGGAACAAATAACAATTTTTTTTTTGCGAGTTTCTAGACCTGCATTAGGACTTCCATGATTCCGTGTCGAAGTTTTGAATTATTTCGTGCACTTAGCTTAGTGAAACGTTTTATAAATACTTTGAACTTTTGTTATATAGAATAACCTTTTCATATCACTTTAAGGGGATCTGAAAGTGGCGTCTGAGGGGCCAATCGTTCATGAAATTTCTCCAAACTAGAGGTACCGAAACTATTCAATCTTTACTACGTAAACATGGAGGCTATAAAGAAGGTCATGTCACCCGCAAAATTTCATGTTTTTTTTTTAATTTGTTTAAACATTTCTACAATATTATATACAAAGTGAAATTTCATGAGCGTCGGGACATTCCTTATATCCTCCATATTTACGTTTTGAAGTTTTAAACGATTCGGTACATCTTGTTCGGAGAAAAGTATCATTGACCCATCAGATACCACTTTAACATCCCCTTAATTATTTATTCATCATGTGCATATTTTCGTAAAATTCATGTCGACGAACCGGTGTATCCGGTGCACGTTTTTTTTTGTTTTTAAAGAGAGCGTTTTTGCAAGGAGACTTAACCTACAAATCGCGACGAGGCTGCGGCGGGCGACCGATGCGATTTGGTAGTTTCTTCCTCCGCCGCGGTGGCGCTCGCGTGCGTTGGAACTCGGAAGTCCACCGCGAATTCCGCAGGGGGTATCGCAATCTGTGCCGGGTTGTTAAACCCGCGGTCGGACACTGGAAGAACAATCCCCTTCGACCGGATAAATCGATATTTCCGACGGAGAGCGGTGGCGCGATTTATGGCCGGCGAATAAAAAAGGCTTAATCGGCGAAATTTATTTGGCTTCTAGGAATGGTGATATTGCCCATCGCTGGGTTTGTTTTAGCGGGAAAAGTTTTTCAAGCAAATAGGACTTGGCTATATTTTATTTGGATTTTCCGGGTAGCAATGTTGCGATTGTACAATGTGTGTTCCAGCAAAGAGGGATTTTTCAAGTAAATAAGATTTACTTACTTTTCCTTTGTTTGATTTTTGTCAGTAGTGATATTGACCGTTACCTGTATTTAAACAAGGACAGATTTTTCGAAACAATTGTTATTTTTTATTTATTTAGCTTCTGTGGATAGCTCGCTGTTGTATTTATTCTAGCGAGGAGTGTGACGAGTGAATAAGGTTTACCTTTTTTTATTTGTATGGTCCCTTTGGCTAGTGATATTGCCCATTTGTTTTATCGACAGCGGTTTATTCAAGTGAACATACTGTTATAACTTCGCTTTATATCGTGATAATGGAAGATGAAGCTTCCTTAAGGGGATGTGAAAGTGACATCTGAGGGGTCGTCAATCGTTCAAGCGACTTTTTTCCTACCCGGGTGTACCGGATCGTTTTAAACTTTACAACGAAAATATGGAGGCTATAACGAAGGTCTTGACGCCCATGAAATTTCATGTTTTATAAAAATCTTTAGAAATACTTACAAACAAGTTTAGAAATAATTAACATTTTACGAGTGTCAAGACCTTCCTTGTAGTTTCCATGTTCACTTTGTAAAATTTGAAACGATTCGGTATACCCAGTTCTGAAAGAAGTTTCATAAATGAGTCCTCTGTGACGCCACTTTCACATCCCCTTGACGGTACTTGATATTTTTTAAATCTCTCAGTTTTGTTCTTCATAGCGAGAGAAAGAGTAACCAGGTCACTAGCGGGTCAATGTTTGGCGATTCGCAATTAATTCATGCAGTTACCTGGGCTGTTATTTCGAGCGCGGTAGCCACGTAAGCATTAACATTGAGAATCATCGTACGTCAGTAATTAGCGTAACGAGCCGCACTTGCGCCACTCTTGCATCCTTCTTTACGGCGATGTTCGCATTCTTTCCCAGACTGGAAATACTTAGGTGCTTCTCATGCTAACGCCGGTGAAGAGGTTAACGAGCATACAGCTTATAGAAATGCAGGAGACATGGAAGGGTGAGGCATCCGGAGGAGCTTAGAGACAGAGTCATCTTCCGTCTCTAAACTTTTTCCAGACAAGTTTTCACCATGCAAATGTGCAATCCATCATGGCACTTTACCGGGAAACAGTGATGCCCGAAAATAAACCATTCCTCATTGAGAAAAAAGTTTTGTTTACTTGTCTGTTTCCACACATATTGTTGCTTAAATGTCCTACATAAAAAAAAAAACTCGAGGTGCGCGCGCAGTTTTATCTTAGTCCCACATATGTACACAGAAAAAATAATAATCACTTACCTTAGCCGTTAAGAGACACTTGAATATTTTTTGCAGTTATTTAATTCACTCGGACGACACAAACGATGCTCGTGGTACAAATATTCTTTATTAACGCCCTGTTAAAATAAAATTGATCGAACCAAAGGAATATTTTGTTAAATCAAGGAATTATTATTCGACTCAAATAAATTCAAATAAATTGTATGCAATAATTCTTCGGAGTTATGACATCTTACTTGAGTTTATTCCAGTCAAATAATACTTAAATCTCTGAATTAGCAAGCTTTGGTTCAATTAATCTTTTCTTTCCTGCGTATATGATCCACGTTAACGAGTCTTCTCCGTCTTGGTGCGATTGTCGGCTTTCCTTCTCAGGGAGGAGGTAAGCGCGTTTTTTAACACGGCGCCTTTTATCGGTGCATTTCCGCTGGCGACGCGATATCCAAGATATCCTGGAGCCCGAGATCGTGGATATCGCGTCTACGTCGCATCTCGCCAGGATATTCGCGGGAATTTTGGTTTTGCCCCCCCCCCCCCCCGAGACTGCAACGGGGTAAACACCCCAGAGAAAGCATCTTCGTTTATAGCTCGCCAGTTACCCCGGTGTACTTTACAAGGGTCGTTGCAGCTCCGGCATTCGGAGGGTCGATCGACACCTTAACCCTTTCAAACGAAACCATCTTCCAGGAACAAGACGCGAATAGTGAGCCGATAATTGGACCGCGCAAATTCGCAGAGCCATATCGAATGAAAATATTTGTCCGATCGGAAGTGCTCTGTGACGACTCCGAGGAGGAACTTAACGAAACCCGCGGATAGATAGATACACCCCAATAAACACAATGTGGTAGAATAGACGTTGGGAAATTGTGTAAAATTGTTCACAGCAATCATATGATGTGTGTTACAAAAAAACGTGCTTTACCCATTCCACGAGAAATTCAACGTCGATATAACGACTATTTTACGTTCATTGCACTATCGTTTTAGTCGTGTAACATGAACGTCGTTTAAACGTCGTCTGTACGTAAAGTAGACGTTCACAATCGTTTACTATACGTTGAAATAACGTTATAACGTTACGTTAAAGTACACATTTCTTCTCAACTAAGGATAAACGCATCGAAAACTTAAGGGATAAAATATACGTTCCTTGTAAATGTATCTTTAACGTGGAGGAAAAAAAATGGATAAACGTTTCATTTTTACATCTATCATTCGGTTTGCACTAGGTTTACCTGTATAAAACGTGAATTTCGCTACTTCGGGTTTATTGGGACGTGCCAGGATTTTGTAACCGGGCTTTTTGCCAAATTATCGTTGGCTGGTGTGTGGAATTATATATGCAAATGAGTTTGTATGTACAGCGAGTCGGTTACATCTGATATTTGAAAGATTTCAAAACTGTATGCAGAGTGAGTCAATGAGAATTGCGAGTTAAAATATTTTGGATATGCAGGGCGAGTGAATAAGAATTGCCATCTAAGATATACACTGGCTTGATAAAAAATGTTAATTCAAAGTATATTGTTCTCCATAAGGCTGATCCAGGGGAAAAACTGAAGAATTTTCACGTCATTTTCCGAGATATTGAGTTGAGCGTTTATAAACGGTACCGCGCACTTTTCTTAATTTTATTATTTACCGCATTATGTTCATTTGTTATATAATCGATATATGTATTCAGATATTTCAGACATAGTACTATGGTCCACCTGGTACATTGTTAGTAGTCTCCCGTATTGTAGGAATTGTATTTACTTTATGGAAGCTCTGAAGAAAAGAAAACGGATAAATTGTCGAGACAACGGGTCCGAATAAACAAGATTATGGGCGCTGGCAATTCATCTTTCCGAATGATCAATCCTGCCGTTCTTTAAGCGGAGTATCTTTAGAATAATTCTGAAGCATCTCCCGGGATTACTCGGGTATGCAAGATATATTTCCGCACTAACTGCTCCGGGATAAACAACTCGAAGAAAATACCCCCCGGCCGCCATGTTGGCGCAACAACCCTGTGTGTACCTTACGAGAGTCGTTGCAAATGGAAGCACTCGGAGGGTCGAACGCTCGGGCATCTTAACCCTTGAAAGACCGGATGATCCATCTTCGAGGTAACTTACTCAGTGGATAAATCCACTGTAGCGTACCGATGGAAACAAGTACACATTGAGATATTCCGCAGAGGACTTCCGGCTATTTGCCGGATGGTTGCTCGAGGATCGAGCATCGTAAACCCCATTTCATCACGTCCTTCAACTTTTAAATTCACATTGTGACGCGTCGTTTCCTTTCCTTGCGCTAATTTTCTTTTCTTTATAAAGTCCAATACAGAGAATACACCTGGGCCTTTTTTACACGGCATAGTTTTACGTGAATTCCTTTTTTGAACACACCTTTCACCACGTTTCATTGCAAAAATTGTTCTCTTACACAGTTATATTTCTCGTGAATTCTAATGAGGTGTTGTTTTTTCGTATTATTTTTTTTTTTAGTAGCGTATCCACCGCGTAAAGGGAGATTCTTTTTAAATATTAAATATTAACGTTTTATTTATTGCAATATTTAAAATAAAATTATACATTCAAGCGGCTCGTCATTTCGTTTGCCACCTCTCGAGGACGAGCCTTAACGACGACATTACCACTCCTGAGAAAAATTGTTCAAAACCCTGCTACGTGAATAATTCAAGATGTCTAGTCTCAATATTTGAAATGGGTTCTCGCGCGATTCCGCGGAATTTTTTTTTCTCCCTTGAAATGCGAGCGTTTGAGCGCGAGCGTGCCTTGTTCCTTTCTGCATACATAAAATTGCAGTGTCAGTACTCGAAATTCGCAGCGTCGAGTGAAAGGAGTATCGAGCCTGCAAGACGATTTATTTTAAGGCCTGACAATGGGACTTTCACAGCCAATGATATTGTTAACACACGGGCGATCCCCAACTAGAGGACGTCAAGGTTTAAAGATATTTTTTTGCGGGATACAATTGTAAGGAAAAAATTAATTCCGTACAATTACCGAGATTAAGTAGTAGGGTAGATAAATGGCGCCGAATTATTTCTCTGTCTCGCATTTCATCAGGTCTGAATTGCCGTTTGGCAGCGACTAGGTTAGTGGCCCGCTTCCACGGTATACAACAACCGTCCATTGTTGTAGATTTCACAGTTTAATAGGCACCTTGCTTTCGGCGTTCCAAAACCACCGAGTCGAAGTTCGAACGGCCACGCATGTGATTTATTGAAATGCATTCTAATAAATTCGGATAAATTTAAATACAGCCGAATCAATCCCCATACATTCGCCCGGATTCGCACGAACGTCGGAAATTTGTTTGTACATTCAGATTATGCGATTATACGAGACAAAAAAGTCTTCGATTCACTTAATCAGTCACCTTTGCCTTGGATTACTTTTTCTGAAGGTTATACGATTGCTGTGCATTTTCAGTTTATACGTCTCTTTTAAATCATTCGCCAAAAAAAAAAAAAGGAATAAAGAGTAAGAACAGAAATCCTGCAACTCACAGATTAACGTGTAACGGTTTAATATTATCCAGAGAGATGAACTTTAGAAACGAGGACACAAATAAATTAGAATAAACGAAGGAGTCTAAGAGGACTCTATATTGAACAAATAAAAGTAAACAAATAAATAAATAAATAATATTAAAAGATCCGCAAATTATAAATGATATAAAAAGAGACGGAGACAAATACAGAAACGAACTTAAAAGAATAAACAACAAAATGATCGCACGGAAAATATAACAATACAAGAATAAATAAGTATAAGAATAAAACGCTACGTCGGAATAAAACGATACATAAACCTTATATGACGATATAATCTGAGTATCATTTGTTTCCTGTTTAAAAAATACTTGTACAGTGAGAAAAAAAATGACATCGAACTAAAAACATATTCTATTAATTCAAAGAATAATTATTTGATTGAAATGCACGCGAATAAATTGGATGCACGTCTTCCTCGGAAATATGACGATTTACGTCAGTTTACATGAGTCAGATAATTATTCTTGGAGTTAATAAAATATTTTTTTGCTACTATCTACAAGAAACATTTCTTTGGTTCAATGAATTTTTTTCTCTGAGGGTAATTACCAAGATATCATTATGCTAACCAGTACATGTGGCTTAAAATGGCATATAACATAAAGACATGTACTAAATACAATGGAAAAAAACCCATTTCTACAAACAAAGCAGTAAATCTTCACCACTAAAAACCATATAAACTTTCCGGGAAACCACAAAATGGACATAGGCACAAAATGAAATTTTAGAGATTGAAAATTCCACGAGGAACATTTTTCTTCGAGCCCCAAGGCACTCCTAGATAATTTTTCTCCGAGAAATACGCTTGCGACGCAGTCGTCAAAAAAAGGAAAAATTATTTATTTGTGCGAAGCGAGACGTTTCCGTCCTCGAGGACGCCTCTTTGTGCTCGAAGAAGGGGAGCGAGTGCCTCGATACCCTCCAAATCGGCGCCGGAGGAAACGTCCTCCCTTTTCCTTTCGGCCTACGACCCCCAGCAAGCTATATCGAATTACCCCGCTCGTTTCACCCCTGAAAAGGCTCTCCACGCGACGGCTGTATCGGAGCCGGGAGATTAGTCCTCAGAGGGGCGAGGGAGAAGGAGGGCCGAACGAAAACGAGAGAAAGAGTGGAGGGACGCGAGTATGCGGGACGCAGATATGGTGGCGAGGGGTGCGCAAGAGAGAGACGGCGCGTACGCGCGCCCCGTGGGAGCGAGAGAGAGGGCGAGCGCCGCGCCGGCGCTGAGCCGCTGGAGGCCTCAGGGAGCTGCAGGGAACCGGTGGAGGGGCGAGTATCTTCTCTTACTTTGCAAATCGGCCCCAGGGAAATATAGTCCCCCGATAAGGGGGGTATCTATGAGTTCGGCCGGTTTTATTGAATTAGTGCGTGGCCCCTCCCTCGCGACGAAAGGGGAAACTTTACATTGAGATGTATGGGTACTCCCCCGCAACCTCGGAGCTCCCGGAAGAGCGCGTCTTGCCGCCGCACTTTAAGCATCCCTTGTCAAATTCCGGGGGGTTGTTTTCGAGGTTTATTCGCGGTTGTCGCTTGCTTGGTATCTCGAAAGCACGTACTTCATATACGACAATTTGGCGATAAACTTGTTTTGTATTTTTTCATTTCTTTTGTAATTAAGATTGCGCGGGTTGGAAGCGATATTTTGGAGTGGTAGTTTTTTAGGTCAGCGATCGTAGAGCATGTACTTTATATGCGACATGTTGATGGTAAACTGATTTCGTATTTTTCTATTTTGCGATTAAGATTGCACAAGTTGTGAGCGATATTTTGTAGCGGCATTTTATATAACAAAAGTCGCACCTTTTCTCTGCTTGATTCTTTGAAGTACTTTTATCGTACTTTTGACTTGGTAACTTTTGGCGGTATTTATTCAGGTTAAGTGTTGGTTGCGGGTATTTTTATACGACACAATCGGCGCTCGTGCAAGGCTGTTCGATCGCTTTTGGTGAAGTCGACATCGATCGGTCAATGATGTACTACTTTGCGATGGTAATTCGGAGTACCGATCAGTGTCGGTGAAAGGAAATCACCCATTGTCTTGACTATTGCCGGCATGCATCATTCCCGTAAATCCGTTATGTATGCCAGTCATTCGCTGATGGAGTTACCGTTTCGGGTTTTGTTGAAATTTATCGCCACCGAAATCGACCTGATTGGGCCAAAGATGCGTTTATCTATTTTTCCATTTTTATCTGCCATCAGATAGTACTCGTTCAATCACTAAGGTGAAGTGAAACCCCTTTCAAATCAGTGGATTCGAATACAACACTTTTTTTTTAAGGGTATTGGACCAAACTGTCCGAAACTTTGACACATGCCTCGTGATCATCTAAGAATTGTCCTGACATTCAAAATTTGGATTTTTCAAAAAAATTGTTTAACTTAGCCTAGACCAGAATCAAAATGGCGTCGAGCTCTCATATTTCGATCCTTATACAATTATTGAAGGCTCTGATTTGAGAAACGGAAGGGTCAGGACAATTTTACGACAATTTTAAACACTCTGGTAATCGATAAATTCGCATTTGAACGGGATAAAGGCAAAAAATGTGTTTTATGCGCTTCTATGCTAAAACGATCGGGATACGTAGTCTCGGAGTAAAGATTTAATTGATCCTGGAATCCGAGATGGCGCAGGGGGTCCCTCTGCAGTCAATTAGAGCCGCAGAAACCATGAATCTAGGGGATTTCTGAAGTTTTACTTCGATTTTTTTATAATTATCGTACGAAAATGACAGGTGGAGTATGCCATTTAGTACTATACCCAATATAATTCGACACATCTGTCGACATAAAAACGAACGTCGGCAACGTAGGTATTTAGAAAAGTCTTCTTTCCATCGACGTCGATCAAGTTCCTCGACGTGTTTCACTTCACATTACGGGTGTTATGACAGGGTTATTTTATATATATCAAAACGTCAAAATACTTATAAAACATTTCTTCAAAGTGCACCAAATCATTCGAGCTTTTAGCACGTAATTATCAAGGCCTTAAGGAAGAACGCGATGCTCATAAAAACAATAAAAAAAAAGTATATCCTTCCTAGTCTGTGATAAATATAAAATTTTTTCTTAAAAAATGAAATTTCATGAGCATCACGTTCTTCCTTATTGTTAGGATCTCCGCAATCACGTGCTGAAGCTTCGAATGACTCGGTGCAGGTTAGCGAAAAGTGTTATAAACATTTTGACGTTTTGATATGTACAGAATGTTCATCTTCCTAACACCTTAACCATTCGGAATAATGTCAAGAAAGCAAAATATCTTTTTGTTTACTCGGAATAAAAATATAGTGAAATTTGTTTTCTGCCATCCGTAATTTTGAATAAAAGTGCGTATACATCTCTGATAAATCTCAGCTTTTTAGACAGGTAATTAGAAATGGTGTATATAAATTAATAAACGTGATCATTCTGATATTGAAATTTTCGATTTCGGATTTGGTTGATATTCACTTTTCGGAGCTGCGTGTTGTATTAATTCCGTCATATTGTTATTGCAGAAGAAATCGTGTAAGGGGGGAACAATGTAGTCTTGTTTCCCCTCCTCATCTGAACAAGAAATCTTACTTAAGTCTTCCGTATTCGGCAGGGGGACAGATTGTTTTTCGATACGAGAGCTTCTTGTCGTATTTGTTCTCGGAACGATAGCAATCGTCTTCATCTATTACTGCAGGAGACACTTCCAGGTCTTGTCTGCAGACGGCGGTGGTAGAAAACGAAGCTAATCCGTCAATATTCCGCATGGCACATAAATGAAAAGACAAGCACCCCGACGTCTCTCTCGGCCTCTCTTTCTCTCTCAAATTACAGGCGGATAATTGGATCGAGGCTGCAAGGATAATTTTCTTCCCTCGCTCTTCGAACAGCGTGTCTTACTTAAGTCTCTCGTAGCTGTCGGAGGAACTATCGTTTTTCGATACTAGGGGCCCCCTTGTAAAAGGCAAGTTTGAGAAATGCCGGAAACATCGATATACAACGGCGGACAAAGTGGTCGCCATTTTCATGTTTTTCCTTTATCGGTACGACCCGGTAGAAGAATACCGATCTTAATTAGGGAAAGATGGTCGCCATTTATATTTTCCTTCTTGTCCGGACGAACCTTTGTAAACGTACTGGTCTCGAAAGAAGTGCAGATGGCCGCCAATTTATTTCTTTTCCTTGGCCGGACAATTCGGTATAAAAGTACTGATTCTAATAAAGGAAAGATGGCCGTCACTTTTATGTTTTATTTATATCGGGTCTGTTTTATTTACAACATGAAGAAGGGCCTGACATCTATGAAATACCACTTCAAACAAATTTGTTTATAGACGTTTTTACAAATATTTCATGAAAAATGAAATTTTACGGGCGTGGGGACCTTTCTTATAGTCTCCATATTCACGTTATAATGTTTGAAATGATTCGGTACATTCAGTTAGGAGAAAAGCTTCCTAAACGAAACCTCTGGTGCCACTTTCACCCTCCCTTAAAAATTGAAAAAACGCGGTAAGTCGCGAATTCGAAGAAATGGCCGATCTTGAGACGGAAAACAATGGCGTTTAGCCATGGTCAAACGTTCCATGTTTTTTATGAATGGGAAAAAAAATGAGGCCCACGTCACGAGTGCATAATTGCGCACCAAGAATGAAACCGCAGGTGCAGGGATTGCGTGTCGATGCACGCGGCTTGCTCTTCATCGGGCCCGTCACGTGTGCATCGATTGCGCGGATATTGATAAAATATAAGTTACGAGGCTTTATTTGAGTAATTGCGAGATACAACGGTGAGATATCGAAACGCCGCGGTGTACGAGGTTTGTTTTTCATTATCCCGCCGGCCAGTCCGTAGAGCGGGTATAATTTAAGTGTCGCGCGATTTTATTTCGGTGGTTGCGAGAGACAGAAATCGGCGAGTTACGAGGTTTTGATCGCCGTCGAACAGGTTATGCTGCTGTTATATACGGTGATTTAAAGTTACGACGTTTTCTCGCGAGCGGCAAAAATTTACGGCCTTTTCTTTGGGACTCGTCGAGGCGCGTCGTCGATGGACGCGTGCGGAAAAATCACGAATGCCGGCGGAAACGCGGAATACGGTTTTACACGACGGTTGCGATGTTTGCTTATCTTATCATATCGCAGGTTGTAAAAATATTACCGAGTGGATTGTGCTTGTTACATCATTTATTACCTGCCTTGGAATGGTGCTCGGAGAGATAGTGCTGATATGCGAGGACTTGTCGGACTACATTATTATAGAACAGTTTAATAAATTCATAAATCTTGTTGTAGGAGTCGGGTTCATGTTTTTCTGCATGTCTTTGCATATTTCTGTTGAGGTTTCATAACCTCTTCGGTTTCGACGTTCCGTCACTTCGGAAAAGTTAAGGGCCACTGCATTATAATTACGACAATTCTGGTTTTCCTGACCATTCCTGCTTTTTCCGTGTACAGGAAACTGTGTTCAATTCAAGAAATGTTTATTATCAGTCTTATTCGGATGCGGTTTATCAAATTTATAATACACTCGTAGACGTATTTAATAATGTTTAATTCATAGATGCACAAGTTGGTTTAAAAGATTTCTAATAAAATGTAAATTTCGCACCTGCCATAAATTCACAAACATTACGTGCTATTTAAATCGTTATGCACAATTTGTAATTCCAGCGTAGCATTGTATGTTAAAATTATATGGAATTTACAAATGTGTTCAACAGTGTATCAGTTATTCTAGTCGTGTAATTCAGTTTTCTTGTTCAGTGCACCTGAACTTATTAATACTTTTTTACAGTGTAGATGACTACGTACCTCCTTGGCCGATGCGCAATGTTCTTCGCAAATTTCCGTGGCATCTTGTTTTCAACTTTTTCGCGCCTTGCGGAAGCGTTATCGGTTTTCAATAAAAGATGCACCGTACCGCGTGCATTCGGCAAACGATAATCGTCACCTCCAACGAGACTTGAAGGAGAAGTTGCGACTCGAGAAACAGTGGGGTGTTTCTTTTTTAACGGATCTCCATCTTTCCGCCTCATCGCCTCCGTTTACAAAACCATTCTCCATAAAATAAGAAAAAATAGCTTTCCTTAACCCACAGCATAATGTAGTTCCTCCTCTAGTACCCTGCTCGTCCGAAAACTGCATAACCTAATGATCAAAATTCCGCATATCTGATAATTATGTCCCAATTAGCATAACGTAAGGAGACTAAAGCAATATCTCGGTACAACTATTTTTTAAACCAAAATTCACCGTCTCTTTACATTATCCTAAACAGTATACCTACATTTCTCTCAACTTTACACGACTTTTATTTTCGGGAGTCGCGGCCGTTTTTACTTGAATATCTTAAAAAACATGAACTGGAGTCAAAGATCATGCCCAAGAATATTTATCAGGAGTGCTGTTAATTAAGGGAGTTAATTTATCCTCCTAAATCTGCATATCGTTACGTAAAGTACGAAAGAGGAAAGCTTATTTTTACTCTAACCTCAAAATATAATAAACCAACAATCAATAAAAAAAATCCGTCCCGACGGAATCGTGCGAGAAATTAACGGAAGCGAGAATTAATTCGTCGTTGGAGTCCCTCTCATCCATCGCAAACATTACTCTCAAATTTGCCCGATTTTCATATCCAGAAATTGCATTCCATATTTACTTGAATTTCCCAAAAAAAGCCGGCAGATTAGAGTGAAATAATGTCCAAGAATATTTAACAGAGGTGCTATCAATCAAGAGAGTCAAATTATCTTCCTAAATCTGCATATCGTTATATAACGCACGAAAGAGCTCGTTCTCACTCTAACCTCAAACTATACTTAGCTAGCAATGAATAAAAAAATCCGTTACGAGAGATTAACGGAAGCAGCGGGAATTAATTGAAATCCTTTGGAGTCCGCATCCGTCGCGATCGTTTTTCGATAATAAAGGAGGGACGTCTCGTCGTAAACGAGCCCGGAACGGCCGCAATCGTCGTCGACGTCGACGGCGGCGACGAGGGCACGACGGACGCGCGAAGGCCGTACCAGCGACGGCGACGTCGCCTTATCGCGATATCGCGAAACGACCGGTTACTCTGCGAAAAATAACCCGAAACGGGCGGCGCGGACGTCGCGGAATCCTGCGGAACATCCGCCGACGGACTCGTTAACGTCGAACCTAACGAAGCCTTTACGGCTTGCGAGGGGAGGTTATGGTTGGTTGAACAGGTGTCGAGGACGCGACGCGATCTCGCGTAATTTTCTCTAGGGTGGTGTACATTTGAATGCGAGCACGTGTGCGACGTTGTTCAACGACGGTTGACGATGTGCGACGGTATATGACGGTGGTTGACGGTGTGCGACGGCGTCTGACGGTGTGCGTCGTTATACGACGGCATGATGACGTCCCGCGATGCGCGACAGCATTTCATGCCTGCGTGGAAAACTGACTAGGAAATAAATCCTGGAAAAGTGACTAGGAAATAAGTACTGGGAAACTGAGTAGTAAATCCTAGATAGTACTTGAGTCCTAGCTAGGGTTTGAATATAAAAAGTTCATAGATGTAAGGTAACTTACGGTAATAAGACCCACGTGGGTAGCAGGGCCCATGCTTGTTTTTCACAATATAACAAAAGTACAATATTTGTGGCTCCTTCTGCCAGTTAGGATTACAAAGAAGAGTCCATTGGGTTGTATTGCCGGGGCTGTGGACGAGTCCATGATAAACTGAGATTGATAAGAAATCTCTCCGAGTGAATTTTATAGTATTTTGTTACACCGTTCAAGCTGTTTGTCACAAAATTTTGTGAAGTACTGCTCTGTCTCGCAGGTATGTTGTACCTTATACTTTTCTCTACATACTGTTGTATTAGTTTTGTTGAAAAGGTTTGTCGTTTAGGAAATTAATACTTGGAAATGTATATTGCGCCGACGGGGAATAAGGACCGGTATAATGTAACATAGCGCAACCAAACATCATCCTCAAAAAGGACAAGAGATTATGACTAGTTGCAGTAAATACAATATGGCAACAAAGGTTGAGCGAAATATTTTAAGTAAAACGAAGCCTGGCACCTCAAAGAAGACCGAGGACTGGTACCGTAACCTTATCAAGAAAATAGGGTTGACGATATGCGGCACGTGCCATGTGCAAGAAATTGCTGTACAAAGAATACCCGAAGACAACATTCGCGGATCTTGATGACATAACTTACCCTAACTGTGCAAAGAAATGTGCATCTTCCCACCAATGACCACGGGCCTTATTACCCACACGTGCGGGTAACAAAGCCCAGGAGTACCATCCTACAATTTTTATAATTACGTTTTCGTTTAGCATTATATTTTTCTTTCATAATTTCTAACTGAAATAAAAATAATTCACGTACCCTCTGCTCATTTCCCCTTTCCAAAATACTTTATATTTTACTTTTTACAGGCCTTTCAAATTATGGTGGACCTTATTCAGGTAGATCTTACTAAGGTACCTTACTCAAGGTAGGTTCTAGTTGGGACTTTGTCCTGCATCCAAGATAATTTTTTTATGGTTAATGATAAGCTAAGAGCTAGTTAGGAATTATTTCTGCACCCGAGAGAAATTTATATTGGCTTTTTTACCGCCCAGATAGGGCTACTTCAGATTTAATTAGGTATTCACGTAGTTTTGTCTGATTCTTCTGGTATTGGGCCGAGTCAAGTGATCTCAATTAGGCTGTACACAGAAAATGCAATGTTATAGTACAAGCCCTACATTGGTAGGTTTGCATTCTAGCTAGGACTTAGTTACAGCTTTTCCATATTTATGACATAAGTAGTTAGAACTAGATCACTTATCCAAGACAATTTGATCTACTTTTTCTAATCAGTACCCAACCAGGGCCTGCTTAAAATTAAATTAGGCATCACCCAAATTTATCCGATTCCTTCACTATAAGTCCGACATCAGAAAACCATGATATTACAGTATAAGCCCTACAATATCAGGTTGTTATCCTAGCTAGGTTCTAGTCGGTGCTTTTTCAAATTCCCTACATGAAATGTCTGCCAGTGTACGACGATATATGACGGCAATGACGGCATATGACGGCTTCTGAAGGTATACGTCGGTATACGACGGAATAAGACTATGTCCTACGGTGTACGACGATATTCCATCGTATACTGCAGCACGACACGATGTCCTATGGTGGGCGACGGCATTCCATGGTATACGACACTACCCGACGTGCCCTCGTCGACGGAATCCGTCAGTGTGTGACGTCTCTCTCGATTCGCCGAAGACACTTCGCGGTTCGTTTCGCCCGACTCGTAACCCCTGCGAGAACAAACCTCGTGTACACAGCGTTCCCCCCCCATGTTCACCGTGTTCACCGTGTTCACCGTGTTCGCCGTGCCCTCGGATGAGCCCTGGAAGGAACACGGTGTTCCCATGTGACGTTAGGACGACGTTAGAGCCGCCAAATCCCTCGTGGACCCATTTGACGGCGAAATAACCGCGGAATGCCCGCGAGAGGAAATCCTTATCGAGCGCGGATAAGAGAAAATTGCCCGAGACGTGATTTTTAGATAACAGGGGTGAACCGAACTCCCACGCAGGAAATAAGGCAAATCGATCGTAATCGGACGGGAAACGCGGCGTGAATTATTACGAGATTAATCCTCGAATTTCCGGTCTTTAATCGGGTTTACGAGTTCGTCGATAAGTTATTTACTGCTCGTTTTTCGTGCGTCACTACGCGTAATCCGCGATGCGGATGCGAATAAGGAAGGGCGTTATATTCCATGAATGGAATACTTTGTAATTTTGTTCAATCAAATGAGCTTAATAAATGTAAAGTTACTTTGAGTAATTAGGCCAACCATACCTTGAAAGGCTTGTAGAAACTAAAATATAAAGTATTTTGGGAAGGGGAAATGAGTAAAGGGTACGTGAACAATGTTTATTTCAGGTACAAACTATAAAAATAAAATATAATTCTAGACAAATACGTAATTTAAAAAATTGCAGGATGGTGCTTCTGGGCTTTGTTAACTGAACGTGTAGGTAATAAGGCCCACGGACATCGATGGGAGGATGCACATTAGTTTTCACAGTTACAGAAAATAGTATCATCAAGATCCTCGAATGTAGTTTTGGGGTATTCTTTGTCAAACCAATTCTTGGACAGTGCACATTGTCACATATCGTTAACCCTATTTTCTTGGTCAAGGCTGCGGTACAAGTTGTCGGTCTTCTTTGAAGTGCCAAGCTTCGTTTTTTTAAAGGTATTTCGCTCAATTTTTGTTACGATGTTGTATTTACTGTGACTAGTCATAGCCTCTTGTCCTTTTTTAAAAAGATGTTTGGTTGCACTATGTTACATTATGTCGGGCCTTACTACCCGTCTGGCGCAATTTATATTTCCAAGTTATAATTTCTAAAACAACAAACCTTTTCAACAAAACTAATACAACAGTATGTAGAGAAAAGTATAAGGTACTACATACCTGCGAGACAGGGCAGTACTTCACAAAATTTCGTGACAAACAGCTTGATCGGTGTAACGAAATTGTATAAAATTCACTCGGAGAGATTTCTTATCAATCTCAGTTTATCATGGACTCACCCACAGCTCCGGCAATACACCCAATCCTGTTTTGTATTACTAACTGGCAGAGAGAGAGCCACAAATATTGCACTTTTCCTACATGGTGAAAAATAAATATAGACCTTGCTATCCACATGGGCCTTATTACTCACAGGTACCTTATAATTTTAAATACATCAAGAGTATATTAAAAAAAAAAATCGATATCGATAAGAATGCATCATGAGGTTAAAATTATATTTAGGAAATGGTTCATTTTTTAAACGTTGCTTTATTCATGACGAAGATGCTGTAGAGGATTTTATTTTTCGCGTTGTCGATGTGAGGTCAAGACGATAGTGAATTCATGCTGCGAAAAGAGTAACTGTATTGTGAATTAAAGCGATTTGATGAACGTGCGAATTTATCTCGAATTAAAAATAGAACGTGAGGCGTTACTTCATTTTTTATGAAAAGAATGAGACGGATGAGTTTGCCTCTCATATCGTGCATGTGTCATCAGAAGGATGATATCAAGTCACCTTCACCACGAGGATGTATATTAAAAATTATTTGATATAAATGCAAATTTATTTGGTAATAAATAGAACGTTTCTTAGGCGTTATTTCGTTTCTGACCAGGATACTGTTACGTCCCACGTAACGTCACCCCTCCAACCACATATATTAATTAAGTTAAGCGCCGTAATTATTACTTTTCCCAAATATTATGTTATTAATATCGTGTAATATCATCCTCGCTCGACTGTCAATTTTCTAGCGATCACGTGTTAGCAACGTGCTCACAATAGGTAACCGTCACCATGCGAAAGGTGATAAGAACTAGAATCCCTTGTTCATAATCCTCTAGGACAACGATGGCCCGGGCCAGTGGTAGCCCAACTTAGGGCTTCGAACTTACATTGTTAACACAAGTAAGAAAGCTTATAGAAATGGATAATGTTAAGTTGAGGGCAGTGTCCTCCCTCTACTAGAATTTTGAAACAACGCAGTTTAGGAACCGTATAAAAAGGGACGCACCTATGCACCCTTATGTCAGTCCTCAGGGAACTTTTTCAATATCAGTGTTCTTAGTCTTCAGTCTTCAGTCTTAGTTTTGTCTCAGTTTTCGGTCTCGCTTAGACAACGAGCATTTCGCGACGTTCCAATTTTTACAAGTACGAGCGAGGAAGAAAGCCAATCTTCTTGTTATACAAGGTACTATATTTGTTCTATGTTCTAATAAATCAATCATTCGCATTTATATGAACTTTCTTTCTTTTCTTCTCCCTCTTGAAAGGAGAAACAACTACTATATCCAATTCCTACTACTCCTTTGATATAAGAGGGCGCGGGGCTTGGTCTAGCTTCCCCTCTATATCTAATTCCTACCATTCCTTTGATATTAGAGGGCGCGGGGCTTGGTCTAGCTTCCCCTCTAAATCTAACTCCTACTATTCCTTTGATATTAGAGGGCGCGGGGCTTGGTCTAGCTTCCCTTCTAATTCTAACTCCTACTATCTCCTTGATATAAGAGGGCGCGGGGCTTGGTCTAGCTTCCCCTCTAATTCTAACTCCTACTATCTCCTTGATATAAGAGGGCGCGGGGCTTGGTCTAGCTTCCCCTTTATATCTAAGTCCTACTATTCCTTTGATACAAGAGGGCGCGGGGCTCGGTTTAGCTTCCCCTCGATATCTAATTCTTAATATCCGAATTGACATTCTTGAATCTAGCGACTATAACGCCCAGGTGTTGATACCAGGGGACCTCAGAAACTCCAAGCCATTTGTTATAACTCTTGAATAAAATAAAAATCAATTTTATCTACTTCGCAATATAATCAATTTATTTCTTCCCTCCCAGACGTAACAATACACCGTAGCATTTCATTTTTGACATCGTCTATCTGATGTCAAAAAAAGAATCTTGTGTCCCCATTGCAAGGAGGATGAATAAAATGAGATTCCATAAACGCAAATTTATCCAGAAAAAGAATTAAACATTTTTCAGGTGTTATTCTTTTCTTAAAGGATTCAACGTAGAATTGTATATTATTTTTATTTTTTACATCATCAATCTGACATCGAAAAGACGATATCAAGTCCTAACAGTAAGGGGGATAAACAAAATGGACTAAAATCAATTTGCCATAAACGCAAATTTATCAAAATAAAAAATGGCCTACTTTTCAGGCGTTATTCTATTCTCCTAGGAAGCAACGTAGAATTTTATCTTCCGTGTCATCCAAGGTACGTCGAAAGAACGATATAGAGTCGCCGCTGGAGGCAAGAGGAAGTCCCAGCAGGTCCTGTCTTCCGAGGATCGAGGAAATTGCTCGGGACGCCGTTCGGATAACAGAGATGAGCCCCGATCGCGAAAAATCTATTTTTCGCCCTCCCGATTTTCCTCCCCAGAGATAATGGCAACTCGAGAGTCTCCTGCCAGGACGAGCGTCGCGACGCCAGTTCGTCTCGATGGTTTCCTATTCTAATTAGCCTCGCGAGTTGGATCGATGATTTATTTAAGGCTTTCCATATCTCGTTGCCCTGGTTAATTCCGTCGGGTTTGCAGTTTGCGTGTCGAGTATCAAACTGTCGGCCGAAACAACGAGCCGTAGTACTACCAACTTCCATTCCCATTAGCCGTTTGCTGGAAATGTACGAATGCGTCTTGTTCACACCAGGAACGACCGCGTTCCCCTGCAGGAGACCGCTTATCGGGCAATTTCCGCGATATCGTTACAGTTCCTCCTTATGATGTCCAACTCGGGGGTATTTGCATATTTATGCGCCTCTTTATGAGCGCCACTAAATTCAGGAGGCACTTTATATCGCCGAAGTTCTTTATGGCACTGATTGTTTGTTAACTGTTGGGAACAAATGTCGGCGAGTTGCCTTTTTTTTCTAATCGCAACTCAAAATAGTGAACGCACTATTTCAAGCGTGTAAAACACGGAAATGTGAATTTTTTTGGCTTTTCATTTACTTTTTTTTTATTATGATTTATAAGGTAAGGAAAGGTTAATCTTCCTCCGTTTAAGGCGATGTGAAAGCGGCATCTGATGGGTATAATTTTTTAGGAAAGTTTTCTCCAAATTGGATGTACCGAATGGTTTGAAATTTGATCACGTCAATTGGGAGGCCCTAAAAAAGGTCTTGGTATCCATGAAAATTCGTTTTTTAAAAAAAAGTGAAGAATTGTTTTCAAAAATAGATATGAATAGATAGCATTTTATCAGTGTCAGGAGCTTCCTCATAACCTTCAAACGATTCCATACACTCAGTTCAGAGAAAATTGACATAAACGAGGCTTCTCAGACCTGCTATTTTTACATCACCTTAAAGTTTGCAAAACATTTAACCAATGAACTTTTTAAATTTTCCTAATTTTGATTATTATTTATTACGTGTGATGTTGATATTGTCAATTGTGTTTCTCCGTCCCCTTAAGGCATGCAAAAAATGTCGAAGGAAATTGTGAATTTCATTTAGTTTCCTCAGTGTTTTTTATTTTTTATTGTTGATCACGGGAGAATTCGTGTCATTTTTAGTTAAATAATGTTTCTTGATGTACACACCGATCCGGGGATGGGAGTCCCGAAAATTCAAACTGCGAATCAGGTCCCATGGCGGAGGAAGGTCTGCGACCGGAAGCGCAGCATCCCGAAGGACCCCTCGGACGACGGATCGGTGGCCGATCCTCCAGAGGTCGGGTTCCAGGCGACGTGCTCTCGGCGTGTGGGTACATCCCGAGGGTCGTCGAGATTGCCGTGGATCCTCGAGTCCCGGGGGAAGGGGCGAAAAGGAGAGGCTAGAGAGGGCCCCTCGTTAGGCTCACCCCTCGTGACGTCGTTAAAATTGTAAGCGAGCCAAGAGGCTGCCCGAGAATTCCGCCCCCGATCGCGACAGCAGGAGTTTCGACGACGAGAAAATCAGCCAGGACTTGAGATCCTTGAATCGATACGAAATCGAGCGATTTCTTATACTCGCGGGGGAACCTCAGAACTTCAGCAGCGAGTCCTGCCGTCGATTTGGTCTCGGGTCGAAATTTTGGTCCTACCCAGGCACCGCCGAACGTGGAATATCCGTAAATTAATCGTATATAAATGTTTATTGAACGTATATAAGATATATAGATATCTATGAACTCTATTTTAGATACACTCAAAGACTAGATGTCCGGACATGGTACGTAATATATATGTATATCGCAGATATCTACAATAGATTGTCTGTAGATATTCATATAGATTTGTAAAAAAAATTAAATTCATAACACTTTTTGGAGCAGAGTCTGTTTGAGAACTTGGTTCAGTACAACTATGCAGACAAATCCTGCTGTTTTTGACAGAGGATAATTTTATACAATTGTCGGTATTTAAATCCTGGACTCACGGGTAGGAAGCAGGAACGCTAACCATGATGCTACCAAAGCCTATGAAGGAATAAATATTTTTCAGACATATGAAGAACGCTCCGGAAGTTCTCGATCGGTGCTAAAGATACTTATTGCATCTTGTTGTAAACTTATTCTTAAAAAAACTCGTGTGATTGTAAAATTGTCGTTTAAAAAGTTATAACAGTATGTTATAAAACCATCTTTTTATTTAAAAGTGTATAATAAAGGCATACCTATTCACTTTTAAGATACTAAACTCATAATTTCAGTACAACCTTATATACTAAAAGTG
>NW_019394718.1:0-65394 GCF_000612105.2 Orussus abietinus
TGGACCTAGTTCCTTTATCTGAATCTTATCCTGCGTTCGTCTTTCCATCTCTACGAAAGGACCCCTTCGCGTCTTGCCACACCAACTCCTTGGCTCGCAGGAGCGGGAATCTCATTGCGCCACGTAGGCAGCCCTTTTAGCGCCTCGTGGGTATAAACGCTCTCGAAACTCCTCGAACGGCATTCCAGTTTCGGCCCACCTATCCCTGGGCAACCAGGAGCACCGGCGGTGCACCAGCGGTGGTGCACCGGTTTTCAGCCACAAATTTCCTGGCGCACCGACACGCGACGTCGCCGATTTCGACGCGAGTGGATGGACCACTCTTGTGTCCTGGTGTGCACTCTCGTGTCTATTTATGCACCTTCACGTGCGCCTGCCAGGGCGGGAAAAATCCCCGGCTCCGCGATAAATAAATTCTCCATCGACTTATAAATAATCGGACAGATATGTACGGTCGGCCGGCTCGCCGAGCAACAGCGCCACGCGGCGCGACAACCGGAAGTCCTTGGCCAGGTCTCAAAGACCTCCGGATAAGCGACTACTCTTGTTCTACGCTCGGCCTTCTAATCTGAGCTTGACGGAGAAGGATAGCTTTATAAATCCCGCCAGCGGAATTAAGGTGAAGTGGGATATCCCTGGAACTAGGCGATGCGAATGAGACTATTTTTTAAGGGCGTTGCGAGTTTCTGGGTGGAAGTTTAGCGCTGGGCTGAGGAGTACCTGGGGAATATCCTGGCACATTCACAATTTGGATTTTTAGGGTAAAGTTTTGTTGACCTAGTGAAGGGGAAAATGTGTCTTGACATGTTTGAAATTTGGATCTTTAGGAAAAGGTTTTGTTGGATTAGCATGGGGCAGAACCAACATGTATGTCATTTCCATCAGCATGTGATTGAACAGGGTGAGGAGGGTCGCGCAATAACTTACCATGGAAACGGCTTTGTTGGCCGCAGCAACACCAGGAAAAGGTTTTGTTGGATTAGCATGGACCAGAACCAAAATGTATGTCATTTCCATCAGCATGTGATTGAACAGGGTGAGGAGGGTCGCGCAATAACTTACCATGGAAACGGCTTTGTTGGCCGCAGCAACACCAGGAAAAGGTTTTGTTGGATTAGCATGGACCAGAACCAAAATGTATGTCATTTCCATCAGCATGTGATTGAACAGGGTGAGGAGGGTCGCGCAATAACTTACCATGGAAACGACTTTGTTGGCCGCAGCAACACCAGGAAAAGGTTTTGTTGGATTAGCATGAACTAGAACCAAAATGTATATCATTTCCATCAGCATGTGATTGAACAGGGTGAGGAGGGTCGCGCAATAGCTTACTATAATCTAGTAATCAGAAAACGCGCATTTGGACTTGTCAAAGGTAAAGAAGTGTCTTACAAACTTCACTTTAAGGTGTATGGGGTCGAATAAGACCCTTTTTTTAAGGGTACTGGATCGAAACGTCCGAAACTTTCACACATGACTCGTGATCACCCAAAAATTGACCTGGCGCTTTCAAAATTTGGATTTTCAGAAACAATCTTGCTAACTTAGCCTAGACTAGAACCAAAATGGTGTCGAGCTTGCACATTTCGAGGAGTCTATGTGGGATTACAAACTATTCTTTGCACAGTAATTCTAGGGCATGTCCCTTGTCCGCTGGCGTCGCCTTCCGTAAGTGCGCTGCAGGTGCGCGGGGGCGTAAAACTGCGATTTGAACTGAATATGAAAATGATCCCTTTATATGTAGCGTCACCGCCTAAAAGGATGCACACCAGACATGATCCCACATGATGCATCAGTTAGAAAATTGTCTTTTACAGTCACTCTTGTAAAACTCTTGTAAAACTGCGTCTTGAAGTGAATACGATAATGATCCCTCTATCTGAAGTGTCACCTCCTAAAAAGATCCACCCCAGACATTGTTTCAGATCATGACACACCAGAAGTGCAATGAGCATCAATGCAACTCATGTAAAACTGCGATTTGAACTGAATATGAAAATGATCCCATTATATGTAGCGTCACCGCCTAAAAGGATGCACACCAGACATTATCCCACATGATGCATCAGTTAGAAAATCGTCTTTTACAGTCACTGCCTAAGAAACTCGGTAGAGTTCCGCGCCAAACATACACGTGGACGCGAAACACTGACCTAGTCATCACCAGCAATGTTCAACCCGGTGCGTGAAACGAGTCAAAGATTAAGTTTTTCTCCAGGAATAATCTATGTAGTCCAATCCCATATCTGGCGTATGTAGCAGCGAGATATCCAGCTGGAGCTCTGGGCAGTTGCAATCAGAAATGTCTCCTAAAATTATGGCCCATGCAAGTGCAAGCAAAGAAAGAGGCGAAACCTGCAGCTGCAGCTGGGTTCCTCAGGAATAGGTTATTAGGATTTTATGGAAATGTGCGTCGGCAGGGAAGGCAAAGTGCGTGCACGAGTTCCTGGGCCCTAGGGAGCTGAAAAGGGGCCAGGAGCCCTGGTCGGATATTTAAATCCTGAGGCTGTACGTGGCGTCCTGTTAATCCTGCCGAAGGGAAATCCTTTCTGGCCATTTGTCACCAGGATAGCGTAATTTATGATATACGCAGCCGGGAATATGCAAGAGAGTGCCCTTCGCTCGCGGCTTCCTCTTCTTCGGCTGTGACAAGAATGTCACCGTAATCGCGCACTGTGCAGTACGGACGACACGTGTTGCTGGTCTTGTCGCACTTTCAGATGTTAAGTGGGTAGAGACGGAATAATAAACTCGATATTCACCGCGAGAGTCGGGGACATAAATTGTGAGGCGAGATTTTCCTAGGCGATGGGAGGTGATGGACGATACTTGTGATCGGGCGTTGCAATTGCTGGGAAGGGAAGGGTTATGCTAGGAACTTCGTCTTTGATTCTGCAAAAATGGAGCTGATGTTTTCCTTGGAATTTAAAGGGAATTCCAGGGATAGGTTTGGAACTTCCCAAGGGAAAAACTGAGGAGAAGATCCTGAATGGTATCCAGGGGGTTGCGATTGCTGGGAAGGGAAGGGTTATACTAGGAACTTCGTTTTTCGTTTCGCGGGAATGGAGTTGATGTTAAATAAGTTAAATAGTCGATGTTCTTGGAACTTCAGGGGAATTCCAGGGATAGGATTGGAACTTCCCATGGGGAACACTGATGAGGAGATCCTGAACGGTATCTAGGGCATTACGATTGCTGGGAAGGGTAGGGTTATATTAGGAACTTCGTTCTTCATTTCGCGGGAATGGAGTCGATGTTCTTGGAACTTCAGGGGAATTCCAGGGATAGGATTGGAACTTCCCATGGGGAACACTGAGGAGGAGATCCTGAATGGTATACAGGGGGTTGCGATTGCTGGGAAGGGAAGGGTTATACTAGGAACTTCGTTCTTCATTTTGCGGGAATAGAGTCGATGTTCTTGGAACTTCAGGGGAATTCCAGGGATAGGATTGGAACTTCCCATGGGGAACACTGAGGAGGAGATCCTGAATGGTATCCAGGGGGTTGCGATTGCTGGGAAGGGAAGGGTTATATTAGGAACTTCGTTCTTCATTTCGCGGGAATAGACTCGATGTTCTTGGAACTTCAGGGGAATTCCAGGGATAGGATTGGAACTTCCCATGGGGAACACTGAGGAGAAGATCCTGAATGGTATCCAGGGGGTTGCGATTGCTGGGAAGGGAAGGGTTATACTAGGAATTTCGTTCTTCATTTCGCGGGAATGGAGTCGATGTTCTTGGAACTTCAGGGGAATTCCAGGGATAGGATTGGAATTTCCCATGGGGAACACTGAGGAGGAGATCCTGAATGGTATCCAGGGCGTTGCGATTGCTGTGGAAGGGAAGGGTTATGCAAGCAACTTCGTCTTTCATTCCGCGAAAATGGAGTTGATGTTTTCCTTGGAACTTCAAGGGAATTCCAGGGATAGGATTGGAACTTCCCATGGGGAACACTGAGGAGAAGATCCTGAATGGTATCCAGGGGGTTGCGATTGCTGGGAAGGGAAGGGTTATACTAGGAATTTCGTTCTTCATTTCACGGAAATGGAGTCGATGTTCTTGGAACTTCAAGGGAATTCCAGGGATAGGATTGGAACTTCCCATGGGGAAAAACCTGAATGGCATCCAGGGCGTTGCGATTGCTGAGGAAGGGAAGGGTTATACTAGGAACTTCGTTTTTCATTTCGCGGGAATGAGGTTGATGTTAAATAAGTTAAATAGTTGATGTTAATGTTGATGTAAGTAGAGCCCCTGGATTTTTATCCAGCTGATGGCCGTGTCATGTAAATTCGATAAAAAATACAAAGCGGCATCCTGGATAATTTTCCCCCAGGAAAATTCCGAAACCCGTTACACTAATCTTCCTTCCGCCCAGGAGTATTTATCACGATAAGGGGGAATGGTTAATTTATTCATTGATAACCAATCAGTTCACAGAAGCGATGCACTCCTGGGTGCAAGTATACCTATCTTGAGGCAATTTATCGAACGACGTACAGTAATTACCTAAGGTTCATGTAAAACCAGGATATTTCCTCGTTTTATTTTCTGTCCATTTAAGGTGAAGTGAAACACCCCTCAAATCAGTCGATTTGAATAAGACATTCTTTTTTAACCCTGTGGCTACTTCTTAGCGTCTTAGAAGAGCGCCTTTAGGCGCTCTTGCGTCTAAAGGTGCATAATTATAAAGAAATCCAAGTAAAACTGAGAAATCCTCTCAATTCATGGTTTTCGAGGCCCTAATTGACTGCAGAGGGACCCCCTGCCCCATCTGTGATCGTAGAAATTAAGGTGAAGTGAAATACGTCGAACAACTTGATCAACGTCGATAAAGAAGATTTTTCTAAATGCCTACATTGCCGACGTTCGTTTTTATATCGACAGCTGTGTCGAATTCCATTGAACATTGTAGCAAATGGTATACTCCACCTGTCGTTTTCGTACAATAATTATAAAGAAATCCAAGTAAATTTCCAGAAATCTCCTGGATTCGTGGTTTTTGATGCCTTAATTGACTGCAGAGGGACCCCCTGCCCCATCTGTGATCGTAGAAATTAAGGTGAAGTGAAATACGTCGAACAACTTGATCAACGTCGATAAAGAAGATTTTTCTAAATGCCTACGTTGCCGACGTTCGTTTTTATATCGACAGCTATACCGAATTATATTGGGTATTGTACCAAATGGCATACTCCACCTGTCGTTTTCGTACAATAAAAATCAAGAAATCGAAGTAAAACTCCAGAAATCTCCTGGATTCGTGGTTTTTGATGCCCTAATTGACTGCAGAGGACCCCCTGCGCCATCTGTGATTTCCGTGTCAGCTAAATTTTCACTCCGAGACCTCGTATTACCATCGTTTCCGCGTATCAGCACATAAGACACTTTTTTTGCCTTTATCCCTTTCAAATGCGAGTTTATCGATTACCAGAGTGTTCTAAATTGTCGTACAATTGTCCTGACCCTTTTGTTTCTCATATTACGGCCTTCAAGAATTGGATATCGATCGCAATATGAGAGCTTGACGTCATTCATCGACCTTAAGGTGACGTTGAAACAAGTCGAGGATCTTGATGGACATCGATAAAAAAGATTTCCCTAAATACCTACGTTTTTATATCGACAGCTGTGTCGAATTATATTCGATATTGTACTGACTAATCTGTAATTATAGAGAAATCCAAGTAAAACTCCAGAAATCCTCTGGATTCATGGTTTCTGAGGCCCTAATTGACTGCAGAGGGACCCCCTGCGCCATCTGTGATTTCCAGGTCAATTAAATGTTCACTCCGAGACCTCGTATTTCCATCGTTTTAGCATAGAAGCGCATAAGACACTTTTTTTGCCTTTATCCCGTTGAAATGCGAGTTTATCGATTACCAGAGTGTTCTAAATTGTCGTAAAATTGTCGTAAAATTGTCCCGATCCTTTCGATTCTCATATCAGAGCCTTCGATAATTGTATATCGATCGAAATATGAGAGCTCGACGCCATTTTGGTTCTGGTCTGGGCTGAATTAAAAAATTGGTTTACAAAATCCAAATTTTGTATGTGTCAGGACAATTCTTAGATGATCAAGAGTGATGTGTCAAAGTTTCGGACAGTTTGGTCTAATACACTTAATAAAAAGTGTTGTATTCGAATCGACTGATTTGAAGGGGGTTTCACTTCACCTTAACACCGACTGCAATGCGCAAATGCATTCCTTTTGCTTCTCGTACTGCTCCGAGTCAACCGAATGCAACTGCACGTGCGACTCGAAGTGAGGTTCCTTCAGGGAAGTCCGAATTAATCGAGATCCCAGCTCTGGCTGTTTCTTCCTGCTGAACACTTTGACCGAACTAACGAATGCAACCGCACGTGCGGCTCGAATGCAACTTCCAAGGCTCGAAAGAGTTGCGACAAAATGCAACTGGAGCTTTAGAGGAAATGCTGATAAGAACTGCTTCCGCGAATTGAAGAGTCCAAGAATCGAACGGGTGCCGCTTTTCTTCCTTCTTTCCTGACGACCTTGGAAAATCGTTTCTATACTAGTAGCGCAAAATATTTGTTCTATACTTTCTATGTATTTAACGAATATCGTGCATTTTGTAAATATTTACCGGACATTTGAAATATTTAATAAACGTTTACTTTAGAATATTATCTCTGAACTATTGGACTTTAGAATATTATCTGTATAATATTTATACAACTGGAGCTTTAGAAGAAATGCTGATAAGAACTGCTTCCGCGAATTGAAGAGTCCAAGAATCGAACGGGTGCCGCTTTTCTTCCTTCTTTCCTGACGACCTTGGAAAATCGTTTCTATACTAGTAGCGCAAAATATTTGTCCTATACTTTCTATATATTTAACGAATATCGTGCATTTTGTAAATATTTACCGGACATTTGAAATATTTGATAAACGTTTACTTTAGAACATTATGTCTATAATATTTATGCAACTGGAGCTTTAGAAGAAATGCTGATAAGAACTGCTTCCGCGAATTGAAGAGTCCAAGAATCGAACGGGTGCCGCTTTTCGTCCTTCTTTCTTGACGACCTTGAGAAATCGTTTCAGGTTTCTTTAAGGGGATATGAAAGCGTCCGCCGGGTTTTTTTTATATTTTACGCCGTTTCAGAGCTTAGCAACGAAAAAAGACTTTTAAATCCTACACCGAGAGAAAAAAGAGCTGGTAAACTGAACAGTTTGACTAGGAAAAGAGCTGATTAACTAAATAATTTTGTTAATGAGGCATGAAAGCGGCCTCCGAGATGTATTTTGATATTTTACGCCGTTTCAGAGCTTAGCAACGAAAAAAGACTTTTAAATCCTACACCGAGAGAAAAAGAGCTGGTAAACTGAACAGTTTGACTAGGAAAAGAGCTGATTAATTGAACAATTTCGTTAAGGGGGTATAAGAGCAACCTCCAAGTCGTATTATTGATATTTTACTCCGTTTAAGAGCTTAGGAAACGAAGACTTTTAGAACTTATACTGTAAGAAAATGAGCTGATAACCTGAACAATTTGATTAAGGGGGTATGAAAGCAGCCTCCGAGGTGTATTATTGATATTTTACGCCGTTTAAGAGCTTAGGAAACGAAGACTTTAAGAACTCATACTGTAAGAAAATGAACTAATAACCTGAACAATTTGATTAAGGGGGTATGAAAGCAACCTCCGAAGTGTATTATTGATATTTTACGCCATTGAAGAGCTTAGGAAACGAAAACTTTTAGAACTTATACTGTAAGAAAATGAGCTGATAACCTGAATAATTTCGTTAAGGGGGTATGAAAGCGGCCTCCGAAGTGTATTATTGATATTTTACGCCGTTCAAGAGCTTAGGAAACGAAAACTTTTAGAACTTATACTGTAAGAAAATGAGCTGATAACCTGAACAATTTGATTAAGGGGGTTTGAAAGCAGCCTTCGAGATGTATTATTGACATTTTACGCCGTTTCAAAGCTCAGCAATGGAAAAAGACTTTTGAAACCTACATGTTTTACAATTATTAAACATGTCTTTCCATTTTGTTTTCCAGGGACAATCTATACAGGCTAACATTGACATTGCTGACACCTTTGGAGCACGCATCATGGCCAGCACCCCCAGACAAGGCTTCCGTTTGTCAAGACAAGGGTCAAAGTGCTCAAGACTGTCACAATTACATCAAGGTCTTGCTCAGCAACGGCAAGAGCCTTTTCACATGTGGAACAAATGCCTTCAGCCCGCAATGCACATGGAGAGAGGTAAGAACCACATTGATAAAAATGCCCACGTAAATTGACCACTAATCTATGGTACTTTGGAGTGATAAGACCCGGGCTTATCTTTCACTATACACTCCGTAGGGGGAACGAATGTTAGCTTCCTCATGAGACACATTTTTGTAGAGCAAACATTTAGTTGCAGCTAAACGTCACAGATGGCATAGTTGGTCTATTAGAGTACCTAAATCATGAAATCACGGGATTTTGACGCTTTTTCTTGGATTTCTTCATCATTACTTTTCCGAAATGACATAAGGAACGCTTCAGTTCGGATAATTCTCATCATAGACTGTAAAAGACTTCAGCATAAATATAAATGACGGTAACGGGATGCGCCAGGTTATGTTATCGCTTGAGTATTCAAAATGACGTTCCCGCCAAAAAGAGTATAGATGCATTTTAGTTTATGGACAGTGTTAAATTTCTCAGCACCTTCCATATCATCTTAATACTTTCCATGGAGTCGATTAGGCGTTCTTCGAAGAACGGTCTTGCGGAACGACGCAATGAGGAGTAACTAAGCACAAGGCGAGAAAAAATGATCGGCCACGTAAGGTGTACACTGGGAGACATCAATGCCCTCCCATCCTGCACAGGCGATGTCGTACCTGTAGGGGAGGCATTCATGTTCACAATGTACACTGGGAGACATCAATGCCCTTCCATCCTGCACAGGCGATGTCGTACCTGCAGGGGAGGCATTCATGTCCACAATATACACTGGGAGACATCAATGCCCTCCCATCCTGCATAGGCGATGTTATATCTCCAGGGGAGGCATTCATGTCCACAATGTACACTGGGAGACATCAATGCCCTCCCATCCTGCATAGGCGATGTCGTACCTGCAGGGGAGGCATTCATGTCCACAATATACACTGGGAGACATCAATGCCCTCCCATCCTGCACAGGCGATGTCGTACCTGCAGAGGAGGCATTCATGTCCGCCGTTGTACATGGTGTACCATAAAGTAGAGAGGCGAAGAAAGATAGAAGGAGATGGCAGGCACTGTTAAGCTCCGTTAGGCATAAAACTGCCCTGGTCTACCTTCAGTATGCAGCTAGAATCGTTACTCGCTTGAACGCACCGCTAACAACATCATTAATCAGTAAATGCTGGGATGCAGCTCACTCAGAGTAAATGCTGCTCGGTACTTCCGTCCTAGCTACTTGCGGATTCGTATTCAAAACGGAACCATACAACCAAACAAAATCAACTTGACAAGAAAAGTTCGACTGACTCGATTTTAACGTCAATTAATATTATTAATTATGAACCGAAAGGACTTGGCATCGAAATGTAAGTACCCACGCAGACCGTACAGGTACCATATACGTCTCATATATGTGTATAAGGTCATATTACGTATCATATACGTATATGAGACATAGTACGATATCTACTAGCAATACCTAACGACCAGCTCGATTCTAACGTCAATTAGTATTAATAATTACGAATAGAAAGGACTTGGAATCGAAATGAAAGTACCCACACAGAATATGTACGTATTATATACGTATATAAGACGTAATACGATATCTTCTGGCGATATCTAACGTCAATTAATGTTAATAATTATAAATAAAAAGGACGGCATCGAAATGAAAGTACCCACACAGAACATATACGTATATAAGACGTAATACGATATCTTCTGGCGATATCTAACGTCAATTAATGTTAATAATTATAAATAAAAAGGACGGCATCGAAATGAAAGTACCCACACAGAATATATACCTACCATTTGTTGTTCTAAACATTCTCATACATCACATTTCCTGATTTTTATTTTGCAGATCGAAAACATCAACAGCGTAACAAGTTGGGTCTCCGGGGTGGCAATGTGTCCTTATTCGCCGCATGCAAATGTGACTGCACTTTTGGCTAGGGGGCCATCAGGTGGTTTATTCGCAGGTGCACCGACGGATTTTTCAGGATCCGATCCTGCGATTTACAGGACACTCGCCTCACCCAGTCTCAGGACGCATCAGTATGACTCGAGGTATGTAATACCCCTAGTAGCATAGAATAATTTTTTAATATTTATTTGTAATCTTTGCTAAATATCTCAAGCGACAGATTTTTCAAGATTTCTTGTAGATTTCATTCGAAGATATCTGAAATATTTCTTGAAAATCTCAATGACATATTTAGTTTCAATACTTTGTAAACATGTATAGAAATTATGTTTTTTATTTTAAATTTTTCTAATATTTTCGTTCCGCTCGACGGCGGCCATCTTTCTTTTCGCGNATATAATCAGTTTCAATAATTTGTAAACATGTATAGAAATTATACTTTTTAATTTATGAACATATATTAAAAATACATTTCTTTTACTTCACGATTATTATCGGACACTTCTATATAATCTAGTATTCCAATTCTCCCATGTGTTCATCAAGTGAACATGAGTTACTACATGTTCAACTCTGATCCTGTGGCAAGGGCAGCTATTTATTCTTAAATGCAACATTCTGTCGCGTTCTTGGAGACCAAACGAGATTGCAAACAGCTTTATCACAGAAATGCACGTTTGAACTGCAGCCCATTAATTAGGGATTAATTTCGCAACTGGTTGGTTTCTACAATTTCTGAGCTGGCTTGTTAATTAAAATGTTAACGTATAAAGAGCAACTGGATTTCAAGTGACCATTAGTAATCCGTCTTAAATTATCTATTACTTTCTTTCTACTTAAGGTGATATGAAAGAGTCAGTTTATGTATTATATATATGTTTAAAATTTTTTTTTATATAACTTTATTATTATTACAACTACAATTTTATATATATATATATATATATACATTCCATACATCGTTCCATTTTCCAGGTGGTTGAACGACCCCCAATTTGTGGTCAGCTTCGAGACGGAAGACCACGTCTATTTTCTATTTCGAGAATCGGCGGTGGAGTACATCAATTGTGGGAAGGTAAATATTACATACAACCCAGGCACCGCTGAACGTGGAATATTCGTAAATTAATCGTATATTAATATTTATTGAACGTACGTAAGATATATATAGATATCTATGAACTCTCATTTAGATATACTGAAAGGCTTGATGGACATTAGACATGTATGTCGTAGATAGGTACAATGGCGGACATGAATGCCTCCCCTGCAGATACGGCATCGCCTGTGCAGGATGAGAGCGCATTGATGTCTCCCAGTGTACATTGCAGACATGAATGCCTCCTCTGCAGATACGACATCGCCTGTGCAGGATGGGAGGGCATTGATGACACCTAGTGTACATTGCAGACATGAATGCCTCCTCTGCAGATACGATATCGCCTGTGCAGGATGGGAGAGCATTGATGTCTCCCAGTGTACATTGGAGGACATGAATGCCTCCTCTGCAGATACGACATCGCCTGTGCAGGATGAGAGCGCATTGATGTCTCCCAGTGTACATTGGAGGATATGAATGCCTCCCCTGCAGATACGACATCGCCTGTGCAGGATGAGAGCGCATTGATGTCTCCCAGCGTACATTGCAGACATGAATGCTTCCCCTGCAGATACGGCATCGCCTGTACAGGATGGGAGGGCATTGATGTCTCCCAGTCTACACTGGAGACATGAATGCCTCCCCTGCAGATACGGCATCGCCTGTGCAGGATGGGAGGGCATTCATGTCTCCCAGTCTACACTGGAGACATGAATGCCTCCCCTGCAGATACGACATCGCCTGTGCAGAATGGGAAGGCATTCATGTCTCCCAGTGTACATTGCAGACATGAATGCCTCCCCTGCAGATGTGGCATCGCCTGTGCAGGATGAGAGGGCATTGATGTCTCCCAGTGTACATTGTGGACATGAAAGCTTCCCTGCAGATATAGCATCGCCTGTGCAGGATGGGAGGGCATTGATGTCTCCCAGTGTACAATAGATAAATAATCCACGTCTATAAATATTCATATATATTTGTAAAAAAAAACGAAATTCATAACCCTTTTCATTATAATTATTGTATGAAAACTATGTATGGAGTATGCCGTTTAGTACAATACCCAATATAATTCGCCAGAGCTGTCAATATAAAAACGAACGTAGGCAACGTAAGTATTTTGAAAAATCTTCTTTACCGACGTCGATCAAGTTCTTCGACGTGTTTCACATCATCTTGAGGCCGTTATTTTTATCCGCGTACGTACTCGAACTGAATGCTCGCGCAAATAGTGCTCATTTAGGAATTCGCCCGTCATTCCTATGCTTATCAGTCAGAGTTCTTGATAGCGTTCCTCTCTTATCATTTGCAGAGGATCTACTCGAGGATAGCCCGAGTTTGCAAGAACGACCCTGGGGGCCAGACCCTGATGAGAGACACCTGGACGACATTCAGCAAGGCTCGACTCAACTGCTCGTTACCTGGGGAATTCCCATTTTACTACGACGAGATACAAGGCGCAGCTTATCACCCCGACGAGGGTATCGTATACGCCACCTTCATGACTCCCAGGTGAGAATTCCTTCGAGAATTATGCCCGGTTCCACCAACCTCGGTCAAAAAGTTCATCCTTTGCTTAACATCTTAACGGCGGGTTAATTCCCATTAACCGCCGATTGGATTAACCAAGCAAACCCCATCGTTTAGCTGCAGTTAAGCGAACTTCGACCGGGAAACTTCACGATCGGTTTTACATTTTAACGGCCGGTTAATTTTCTGTTAACTGCCGGTTAAATTTACCAGTCAAATTATATCGTTTAAATTCTGTTAAGTGAACTTCGACCTAAAAACTGCACAAACGGATTTACATTTTAACGACCGGTAAATTTCCGTTAACCATCAGTTAGATTAACCAGTCAAATTCCATCGTTTAACTTCAGTTAAGCGAACTTCGACCGGGAAACTGCACGAACTGTTTTACATTTTAACAGCCGGTTAATTTTCAGTTAACCGCCGATTAAATTGACCAGCCAAATTATATCGTTTAACTTCAGTTAAGTGAACTTCGACCTAAAAACTGCACGAACGGATTTACATTTTAACGACCGGTAAACTTCCGTTAACCACCAGTTAGATTAACCAGTCAAATTCCATCGTTTAACTTCAGTTAAGCGAACTTCGACCGGGAAACTGCACAAACGGTTTTACATTTTAACGCCTGATTAATTTCTGTTAACCGCCGGTTAAATTTACCAACCAAATTATATCGTTTAACTTCAGTTAAACGAACTTCAACCGGGAAACTGCACAAACGGTTTTCATTTTAACAGCTGGTTAATTGTCCTTAACCGTTGGTTAAATTCAACAGCCAAATTCTATCATTTAACTTCAGTTAACCGAACATCGACCTAAAAACTGCACAGTTTTACATTTTAACGGCGTGTTTATTTTCTTTAACCGTCGGTTAGATTAACCAGCAAAATTCAATCGTTTAGCTGCAGTTAATCGAACCTCGACCTGAAAACTGCATAATCGGTTTTACATTTTAACATCGGGTTAATTTACGTTATCCGTCGGTTAGATTAAACAGCCAAACTCTATTGTTTAGCTGCAGTTAAGTGAACTTCGACCTAAAAACACCACGAACGGTTTTACATTTTAATAGCGGATTTATTTTCGGTAACCGCCGGTTAGATTGACCAACCGAACTTCATCGTTTGGCTGCAATTAAGAGAACTTCGATCTGGAAACTGCGTAAACGGTTTTACATTTTAAAAGCGGGTTAATTTTCCTTAATCGCCGGTTAAACTTACAAACCAAATTCCATCGTTTAACTTCACTTAACCGAACATCGCCCTAAAAACTGCACAGTGTTACATTTTAACGGCGTGTTTATTTTTGTTTAACCGTCGGTTAGATTAACCAGCAAAATTCAATCGTTTGGCTGCAGTTAATCGAACTTCGATCTGGAAACTGCATAAACGGTTTTACATTTTAACGCCTGATTAATTTCCGTTAATCGCCAGTTAGATTGATCAACCAAACTCCATCGTTTAGCTGCAGTTAAGCGAACTTCGATCTGGAAACTGCATAAACGGTTTTACATTTTAACAGCGGGTTAATTTTCCTTAATCGCCAGTTAAACTTACAAACCAAATTCCATTGTTTAACTTCAGTTAAGCGAATTTCGGCCTGAAAACACAAACGCGAGGAAAACATTAATTAGATTGAGGATGTATTAGGGTAGTATGCATGTGTCTTGAAATGTGTCCTGAAATTAATTTAACCGAGGTTAGTGGAACCGGGCATTAATCTTCGACCTGTTCTTCGGTATTTTTTAATCAAGCTTATCTTTTCCACTGCCACTCGGATGCCATCAGTCGAGTGTAATAGAACGGCATTGATAAGAGAGGTAAAGGACTGAATAATATATTTGGAATTGTTGAAAAGGGAACAACAATCGCGCGAGGTTACCAAGTTGGATGTAAAACTTTTAATTGTGAGATGATAAGAGTTTACTATTAATTAATTTTAATTATTCTTTAACAAAATGACTATGCTTGATGATTTAGGGCTTATCAATAGTAAATAAAAAAAAATGAATGTAAATGATGATTGAGTAAATAAAACTGAGAGGGGAATAGTTAATAATAAATTGTTTTTAATTAATCTGTAACGAATTGGTTATGCTTGATGGTTAAGGTTTATCAATAGTAAATAAAAAAAATGAATGTAAATGGTAATTAAGTGTATAAATAAAACTGAGAGGGGAAGAGTTAATAATAAATTGTTTTTAATTAATCTGTAACGAAATAGTTATACTTGATGGTTTAGGGTTTATCAATAGTAAATACAAAAATGAATGTAAATTGTAATTAATTGTATCAATAAAATTGAGAGGGTAAGAGATAATTATAAAACAGTTATGCTTGATGGTTTAGGGTTAATCAATAGTAAATAAAAAAAAAATTGCAAATGATAATTAAGTGAGTAAATAAAACTGAGAAGGTAAGAGTTAATAATAAATGGTTTTTAATTAATCTCTAACTAAATGACTGTGCTCGATGGTATCGAATTTAGCAACAATAACTAATAAAAATGAATATAAATGGTAATTAAGTATAAAAATGAAATTCTACGTAAATCATGTCGATATTAAAATACAAAGATAATTAAAGATTGTTGTTAAATATGCACATGAGGATCGGGATGAGATAACAATAATAATGAGTATCGATTTCCGCAAACTGCGTCCATACTAAAACCCAGATGAATGTAAACCAATGTAATTAACGTTAAAAAAATAGTTTCAGTTTCTGATGCGATCCCCTTAACCTCCAAACTAGCACGACGTACCGCAGCGCCATAAGAAGTATCCCTTGAATTAATGAATCGTTACCTGCAATTAGGTGTAATTAGAGATAAAAGAATGATTGAAAATGGCCTTCAAGATATACCGTAGGTGGTGGTTAAAACGGACATGTTCTTTTTTAGTAATGCGATAGCTGGATCGGCCATATGCGCTTTCAACATGTCCGCCATCACGGCTGCTTTCAATGGACCCTACAAGCACCAGGAGAATTCAGGAGCAGCTTGGGCCAGGAAGCCAGTGTCTCACCACAACCGACAGCATTGTGGCCCTCCACCCAGTAATGCTCCCCATCAGATCATGGACAACCAGAGGTACCAACTGATGGACGACGCGGTCCAAGGGACCACCTTGACGCCATTGCACACTGCTACCTTGGAGAGGTAAGTTCTCCATTCCACTCTCCAAGCCACACATACTATAGATACTATTCATACTATTCATACTATACATACTATTCACACTATACATACTATTCACACTATACATACTATAAATCACTATCTCCCTATTGAAGGTTTGCCTACATCGCCGTGGACGTGAAGCCACGGCGCACTATTACGTACTATGCGTACTGTAAATACTATTCATACTATACATACTATTCACACTATACATACTATACGTACTATAAATCACTATCTCCCTATTGAAGGTTTACCTACATCGCAGTGGACGTGAAGCCACGGCGTACTATTACGTACTATGCGTACTGTGAATACTGTTCATACTATAGATACTATTCATACTATGCATACTATACGTACTATAAATCACTATCTCCCTATTAAAGGTTTACCTCCATCGCCATGGACGTAAAGCCATGGCGTACTATGCGTACTATTTATACTATACATACTATAGATACTATTCATACTATTCATCCTATGCATACTATACATACTATAAATCACTATCTCCCTATTAAAGGTTTACCTCCATCGCCATGGACGTAAAGCCATGGCGTACTATGCGTACTATTTATACTATAGATACTATTCATACTATGCATACTATACGTATTATAAATCACTATCTCCCTATTAAAGGTTTGCCTACATCGCTGTGGACGTGAAGCCACGGCGTACTATTACGTACTATGCGTACTATTTATACTATACATTCTATAGATACTATTCATGTTATTCACCCTATGCATACTATACGTACTATAAATTCTATTCACACTATGCCTACTATACGTACTATAAATCACTACCTCCGTATTAAAGGTTTACCTCCAACGCCGTGGTCGTGAACCCACGGCGTATCATTATGTACTATGCATACTGTAAATACTATTCATACTATAGATACTATTCATACTATGCATACTATACGTATTATAAATCACTATCTCCCTATTAAAGGTTTACCTACATCGTCGTGAACGTAACTTCGACTATAATTTACCTATAAACTAGATAGTATGCATACTAGAATTACCCATAAACTGTATACTATGTGTAGTATTCATACTATACATACTATAAATCACTATTTCTCTATCGTAGGTTTACCTACATCGCCGTGGACGTTACGCCGACCATAATTTACCCATAAACAGTACACTATTAATACTATACATATTATAAATCACTATCTCTCTTTACTAGGTTTACTTACGTCGCTGTGAACTTAACTCTGACTATAATTTACCCATAAACTAAATAGTATACATACTAGAATTTACCCATAAACTGTATACTATGTGTAGTATTCATACTATACATACTATAAATCACTATCTCTATCCTAGGTTTACCTACATCGCCGTGAACGTAACTTCGACTATAATTTACACATAAACTTTATACTATGCGTACTATTCATACTATACACACCATACATACTATAAATCACTATCTCTGTATCCTAGGTTTACCTACATCGCCGTGAACGTAACTTCGACTATAATTTACCTATAAACTAGATAGTATACATATAAGAATTTACCCATAAACTGTATACTATGTGTAGTATTCATACTATAAATCACTATGTCTCTATCCTAGGTTTACCTACATCGCCGTGGACGTTACGCCGACCAAGCTGCATCGTGGAGTGACGGTGCTGTACGTCGCGACGACCGATGCGCTGATAAAGAAGATCTCCGTGTTGCCGAGGACGCAAGAGACCTGCGTGGTGGAAGTATGGGGCCCATTACCTTCCCCTGCGGTGACCTTGCAATTCCTCAAGGCCACGCAGAGTCTCTACGTCGGTATGGAGACCGGTCTTCTGAGGTGAGCATCCGTTGCACCGATGGTGCATCGTATTTATTGCAACCTCCACCTGTCGGCTACCTGTTCTACTATTTACCTGTAACTGTGCTCATGCCACATCTTGTGATCATCATTGTTGCAAGAAAAGGGCCTTAAGATTCGGCGGTATCGGGTCTTTTCTTCCTTCAAGTTGTCGTTGCAATCCGTTTAATTATTAATACTGAACGTCATGTTGGTAGGTCTGACCAACACATGAACAAGTTCATAAGGATTACATAGTTGCATCGTGTTTACCTATTAATGTTGAACACCATGTTGGTCGGTCTGATCAACACATGAACAAGTTCATAAGGATTACATAGTTGCATCGTGTTTACCTATTAATGTTGAACACCATGTCGGTCTGATCAACACATGAACAAGTTCATAAGGACTACATAGTTGCATCGTGTTTAACTATTAATGCTGAACGTCATATTGGTCGGTCTGATCAACACATGAACAAGTTCTTAAAGACTACATAGTTGCATCGTGTTTACCTATTAATGCTGAACATCATGTTGGTCGGACTGATCAACGTATGAACAAGTTCGAACGCATGAGCCTTAAACGTTCATCTGCGCGAAATGACGGTTCAACATTTATCATTGCCTCGATTGACCGTTCGAAACATTCGCGCATGCGCAGGAGTCGCTCATTTAGTACCGCTGCCCACGTGTAGTGGCGCTGTCGTGGCCTGAATTCGTTGAAACCCTCTCCTATAGAAGAAATAGATTCATAAGTAATGCCGATTATTTTTAACACTTTAATCCAATAAGATTAATAAGATAAGATAAAGAAGATTAATTTAATAAGATAATCTTTTGTTCAGGATACCGGCGGACCAATGTCATCGTCACAAGAAACGCCAGGCATGTCTGAACGCCCAGGAGCCATATTGCGGCTGGAATGAACATCTGATGGAGTGCAGTCCGGCTCCTCATCAGCATTACCTGGCCAATCACTGGGCCCAGGAAGTGACCACGTGTCCTGTCCTAACTGATCCTGTAGATGGCGGATGGAGTGCTTGGAGCTCCTGGACACCTTGCCAGCACGGGACCGAATCGGGACACTCGCGATCTTCCCATAGCCATCAGCACTCGGATAAACTTGAGGTAGATAGTGTTAAGAAAAAGTGAAACATCTCGAGGAACTTGATCGGCGTCGGTAAAGAAGATTTTTCTAATTACTTACGTTGCCGACGTTGGTTTTTATATTGACAACTGTGTCGAATTATATTGGGTATTGTACTAAATGGCGTACTCCATATGTTGTTTCCGTACAATAATTATAAAGAAATCCAAGTAAAACTAGAAAAATCCCCTGGATTCATGGTTTCCGAGGACCTAGTTCACTGCAGAGCGACCCCTGCGCCATCTGTGATTACTTATATGGACACAGCTGTCCATATAAATACGAGTGTCGGTAACGTAGGTGTCTAGATGGATCTTTTTTACCGCCAAAGTATCGGACGGTTCGATCGAATACCTTTAAAAAAAAGTGTCTTATTCAATTCGACTGATTTAAGGAGAGTTTCACTTCACCTTAAGGGGATGTGAAAGTGCCATCTAAATAGTGAATCGTTCATGAAACTTTCCTACGAAGTGGGTGTACCGAATCCACCTAAAACGAATGTAACGCGAAATCTCCGAGAGAAACTTTAGTTGACCCTAAAATCACAGATGGCGCCGTGCGGTACTCTGCCGTCAATTGGGGCCTCAAAAATGGGATTTCTGGAGTTTTACTTCGATTTCTTTACAATTATTCTACGGAAATGATACATGAAGTATGTCATTACAATATGCCACATACTTCGACACAGCTGTCCATATAAATACGAGTGTCGGTAACGTAGATGTTTAGAAGGGTCTCTTACCGACGTCGATCAAGTTCACTTCACCTTAACCTATTTTTGGCTGTGAGAGCCACGTGGGACCTAACAGTACATGACAATGGGATTTCCACAGAAAATGGACACTTGCCAATGCCAGACCAGGGAGTGCAACAATCCACCACCGAAGCAGGGTGGCGCTAGTTGCGTCGGGCCCAAAGTTCGCGTCTCCAACTGCACCGTCCATGGAGGTTGGACGGCATGGTCCACGTGGTCAGCTTGCACGCAAACTTGCGGATTCGCCATGAAAACCAGGAGGCGCACTTGCACCAATCCAGAACCAGCATTTGGGGGCCGAGTTTGCGTCGGCCATGATCACGACGAAAATGTTTGCATTGACCTTCCACCATGTCCGACTGTCGCAAAAGTAACATCTTCCCCTCAAAATGGACAATGGTCGGCATGGGGCTCATGGGGAACATGCTCTAAGCCATGTAACGTTGGTAAGTTCCTTGAAGTATGATATTAAATTCATGTAGTGGAGGATTTACTTGGAGTAAAGGGTTAATCCTTTATTTAGGCATCAGGATGAGAAGAAGGACGTGTGATCATCCATCGCCCAGGGAAGGAGGTGCGGAGTGTCCTGGGTGCAGTTTTCAGGTGAACTATCATATTCTATTGGAATATCCCAGGCAACCCATGAAGTGGACTATATGTAAATTAAACGTCTATATTAGGTCTATAGGTGTAGCAAATGGATATCGTCTATCATCCACATAGAAAAATATCTAAAGGATGTATATGAATATCTATAATATAACATGTTGCTAATATGGACCCAGGCAACCCACGAAGTGGAATATATGTAAATTAAACGTCTATATTAGGTCTATAGGTGTAGCAAATGGATATCGTCTATCATCCACATAGGAAAATATCTAAAGGATGTATATGAATATCTATAATATAATATATTGCTAATATGGGAATCTCGTGTCTCTTAGATTTTTGTATTCTTCAACATATACGAAAATCAATAAGATCGGCAGTGGACACTTGGAAATGTTTCCTTGTTAGTAATCTCGATTTCTCTATACAATTTGTGCTTCAAATTGGTACTAAGTAGGTACTTCATTAGAAAGACGTAATTTGAAGCAATCTGATACTTGCCTCTTGACAATGTTGCTTAACTTATTCCCTCGTCTGACTGCCACTATATTTTCAGTACATATAGAAGTCTAATTAACCTATACAGAAACCTAAATTATTCGAAAACGTTAAATTGATAGTTTATATTCAGCTTTTACAGACCTATAAAAATGCAGTTACACTGTAAAAAATTGCGCGCATTTAAATGAAATATCTTTAATTAATATTCATAAAAGTGTTATGAATTTCGTTTTTTCTTTACAAATATATATGAATATCTATAGACATGGATTAACCATCTATTGTACACTGGGAGACATCAATGCCCTCCCGTCCTGCACAGGCGATGTCGTATCTGCAGGGGAGGCATTCATGTCCGCAGGGTACACTGGAAGACATCAATGCCTTCCCATCCTGCACAGGCGATGTCGTACCTGCAGGGGAGGCATTCATGTCCGCAGTTTACACTGGAAGACATCAATGCCCTCCCAACCTGCACAGGCGATGTCGTATCTGCAGAGGAGGCATTCATGTCCGCAGGGTATCATATCTATGACCTATCTACGACATATATATTATGTCTAATGTCCGGACATCAAGCCTTTCAGTGTATCTAAAAGAGAGTTCATAGATATCTATATACATCTTACATACGTTCAATAAACATTTATATACGATTAATTTACGGATAGCCCTTGAGTGTATCTAAAATAGAGTTCATAGATATCTATATACATCTTACATACGTTCAATAAACATTCATATACGATTAATTTACGGATTTTCCACGTTCAGCGGTACCTGGGTCTTTACATTGTTGCGCTATAATGAATTATTGCATTATTGTAGATCGAGGACTGCAACACCCATCCATGCCCAGAGACCAGAAAGTACTCGAGTTGGACGCCATGGTTGTCCGTAAATGCAACGGCAGAAGCTGGAACTATCGGGTACACAGAAAAACGCTTCCGATTCAGCTGTCGTGCCCAAACAGAAGACTCGGCCAGTGTTCGAATTCAGTTGGCAAAAGAAGAAGAACGATACTGTAGGAGCGATGGATCCTGTTTACGGGGAAATGCAAATGCAAATGGGAACAGTGACGTCAATGCTGATGGTGGTTGGGGCGAATGGTCTTTATGGTCACCATGCAATCGCGCGTGTGGTGGAGGGTCTCAGCACAGGGTTAGTTCATTTATTGTTCATATAATGTTCACCTGATGTTCATCGCCAGTTTTTCGAAAAACTATAAGAGCAATAAATTTCTTTTTTTGCGCAATAAAATAACAATGAATTCTGCAACAAATTTTATTGAGTTGTGCTAAAGTGGCAATGCCAGCTTTATGTACATTTGAGATGTNTCAAATTTGTTGCTAATTCATTGCTATTTTATTGCACAAGAAAGTATATAATGTTGGAATTGCTACTTTAGCACAATTCAATAAAATTTGTTGCTAATTCATTGCTATTTTATTGCACAAGAAAGTATATAATGTTGGAATTGCCACTTTAGCACAATTCAATAAAATTTGTTGCAAAATTTACTGCTATTTCATTGCTATTTTATTGCACAAAAAAGTAAATAAAGCCGGAATTGCCACTTCAGCACAATTCAATCAAATTTGTTGCAAGATTTATTGCTAATTCATTTCTATTTTATTGCACAACTAAGTAAATGAAGCTGTAATTGCCACTTCAGCACAATTTTGTTGCAAAATTTATTGCTAATTCATTGCTATTTTATTGCACAAAAAAGTAAAAGCTGGAATTGCCACTTTAGCACAATGCAATAAAATTTGTTGCAAAATTAATTGCTATTTTATTGCACAAGAGAAAAATTCTTTGCTCTTATACTTTTCCGAAAAATGGTGGCGATGTCAGCTTCATATAAAGCTAGCCACAATAAAAAACCATTATTGTTTCCACCACCAACCACGCGTGGCGCTGGATCTTCATTCTTTGTTCTCGTTCCAGGTGAAACAATGCGAATCGGCTCCCTGTGAAGGAATCGCGATGCAGACCAGAGTCTGCAACAGTCATCCTTGTCGGGACCTTTCAGACGCCGAAGAAGATGGCCAATGGTCTTGTTGGACGGACTGGTCCGAGTGCTCCGTCTCTTGCGGCGTCGGCTTCAGAACAAGAACAAGAGAGTGCCTCGGCCCGGGAGAATGCGAAGGCTCTGGACAAGTGAAGGAAACTTGCGAAATGCCCAGCTGCGAGTCTTTGTATGGCTGGGACTCCTGGGGACAGTGGTCGCCCTGCGACTCCGCTAATCAGCAACACCGGAAAAGACAATGTCTGATCCACACCGAGGACGAGGCTTGCCAGGGACCTAGCCGGGAAGTCAGAAATTGCATCCCTGATTGGATGGAGAACGGTAAGATGAAACATTAAGGTGAAGTGAAACATCCTTCAAATCAGTCGATTCGAGTACAACACTTTTTTTTAAGGGTATTAGACCAAACTGTCCGAAACTTTGACACATCTAAGAATTGTCCTGACGCATTCAAAATTTGGATTTTTCAAAAGAATTTTTTAACTCAGCCCAGACCAGAACCAAAATGGCGTCGATCTCTCATATTTCGATCAGTATACAATTATCGAAGGCTCTGATATGAGAATCGAAAGGGTCAGGAAAATTTTACGACAATTTAGAACACTCTGGTAATCGATAAACTCGCATTTGAACGGGATAAGGGCAAAAAAAGTGTTGTATGCGCTATTATGCTAAAACGATGAGAATACGAGGTCTTGGAGTGAAAATTTAATTAACCTGGAAATCACAGATGGCGCAGGGGGTCCCTCTGCAGTCGATTAGGGCCCCAGAAAGCACGAATCCAGAGGATTTCTGGTGTTTTACTTCGATTTCTTTATACTTATTATACGAAAATGACAGGTGGAGTATGCCATTTGATACAATACCCAATATAATTCGACACAGCTGTCAATATAAAAACGAACGTCGGCAACGTAGGCATTTAGGAAAACCTTTTTACCGACGTCGATCAAGTTCCTCGAGTTGTTTCACTTCACCTTAAGGTCGATGAATGACGTCGAGCTCCCATATTTCAATCGACATCCAATTCTTGAAGCCTCTAATATGAGAAAGTAATGGGTCAGGACAATTTTACGACAATTTAGAACACTCTGGTAATCGATAAACTCGCATTTGAACGGGATAAAGGCAAAAAAAAGTGTTGTATGCGCTTCTATGCTAAAACGATGGTAATACGAGGTCTCGGAGTGAAAATTTAATTGACCTGGAAATCACAGATGGCGCAGGGGGTCCTCTGCAGTCAATTAGGGCCCCAGAAAGCATGAATCCAGAGGATTTATAGAGTTTTACTTCGATTTCTTGATAATTATTGTACGAAAACGACAGGTGGAGTACGCCATTTGGTACAATACTCAATATAATTCGACACAGTTGTCGATATAAAAACGAACGTCGGCAACGTAGGCATTTAGAAAAATCTTGTTTATCGACGTTGATCTAGTTCCTCGACGTGTTTCACATCACCCTAACGAAATATTTTTGTAATTCCAGAAATCTCCTATGCCCAGTCGCGCAGAGTCGAAATGGCTGGTGTATCAGTTGGCGCTGTTGTCGGGGGTTGCATCGCAGGCTTTCTTATCGGCCTGGGCCTAACTGCAGGTGTCTGCTTTATCTACCTGAAACGACGCAGACCGCGAGTGCCTGGAAGTCCTCATTACATCAGTAAACAGAATCCATACGTGACGGTTCCTCTAAAGGAAGTAAGTTACACAAAGGTAATCGTTCTTTTTCTGAGACATGTTGCAGTGATGTGGCTGAAATTTCGGACTTGTAACTTGAAATGGTTAGAATTAAGGCTCTGTAGTTTATTAGGGCCTCAGAAATCATGAATCCAGAGGATTTCTGGATTTCTTTATAATTATTGTACGAAAACAATATATGGAGTATGCCATTTAGTGCAATACTCAATATAATTCGATACAGCTGTTAATATAAAAACCAATGTCGGCAACGTAGGTATTTAGGAAAATCTTTATCGACGTCGATCAAGTTCCTCGACGTGTTTCATTTTATCTTAAGTCGACACTGAAATCACAGATGGCGCAGAGTGGCACTTGCATTCAATTAGGGCCGCAGAAATTATGAATCCACGAGATTTCTGGAGTTTTACTTTGGTTTCTTTATAATTATTGTACGGAAACAACATATGGAGTATGCCATTTAGTACAATACTCAATATAATTCGGTACGGCTGTTAATATGAAAACCAATGTCGGCAACGTAGGTATTTAAAAAAATCTTTATCGACGTCGATCAATTTCCTCGAGGTGTTTCATTTTCTCTTAAGTCGACACTGAAATCACAGATGGCGCAGGGTGGCACTTGCAATCAATTAGGGCCGCAGAAATCATGAATCCAGGAGATTTCTGGAGTTTTACTTTGGTTTCTTTATAATTATTGTACGGAAACAACATATGGAGTATGCCATTTAGTGCAATACTCAGTATAATTCGATTCAGCTGTTAATATAAAAACCAATCGGCAACGTAGGTATTTAGAAAAATCTTGTTTGTCTTGTTGAAAAGACTTGTTTCACTTCACCTTAAGGGGATGTGAAAGTGGCATCCGAAAGCTCAATCGTTCATAAAACATTTCTACGAACTGGGTGTTTCAAATCGTTTCATACTTTAAAACGTGAATATGGAGACCTTAAAGTAGGTCCCGAAACTCGGGAAATTTCATTTCTTATAAACTATTTTTAAAATACCTATAAAGAAATTTGAAAAGAATTGAAATTTCATGAGTGTCAGGACCTTCCTTATAGTCTCCCTATTCACGTTGTAACGTTTCAAACTATTCGGCAAACCGAGTTGGGAGAAAAGTTTAATAAACAAAACCTCTTCGACGCCACTTTCACATCACCTTAATGATTGAAATTAAAATATTAGCATATCCGAGCACAAGTTCAAGGTTTCAGCCGCATCTGCAATGAACCATTTCCTGAAATTAACATTATCTTCTTCTCCGATTAGGTCACCGCAAAGCGTCAGCCAAGTTTCTCTGGAAGTACCAATGGTAATGGTACTCTTCGAGGCAAAGGGACTCCGAACGCGAATGGCCTCGGCAGTCCGAAACTCTACCCAAAAAGTTTGGACTACGAATCTGCGACCCTGAAGAGAAATAGCCACGGCCAACCTCATATTCGTGCTGACTTGGATCAAGATAAATACTACTGAGGTAGTTATGGGGATTTGCAAGCGGGAAATAGATCCTGGTCGACGAGAAACCAGACTGGACAATGTTTTGGAGCAAGTGCCGACATGATGGTCTTTGCATGAAGGATGAACCAATCGTAAATTGAAAACAGTGATAAGAGACTAGTAGGACGTTGTTCCCAGGAGCCAACAACATTTAGAATTATCAATCACGGAAATAGCGTAATTTCCGGCTTCAGTTTGAATGAATTTAAACAAACGCAACGCGGACAGACCAGCGACGCACAATTTGCATCAAATTTCACTCCCAGTAGTTCGTAAAACCCGCCGCGAGGGCGCTGCATACGTGTCCTCATTTGGAATTCTCATCTGCAAGACGCTAGGAATGAATTTGAATGAATTTAAACAAACGCAACGCAAATTGACCAGCGACGCACGATTTGCATCAAATTTCGCTCCCAATAGTTCGTAAAACCCGCCGCGAGGGCGCTGCATACGTGTCCTCATTTGGAATTCTCATGTGCAAGACGCTAGGAATGAATTTAAACAAACGCAACGCAAATTGCCAGCGACGCATGATTTGCAACAAATTTCACTCCCAATAGTTCGTGAAACTCGCCGCGAGGGCGCTGCTTACGAGTCCTCACTTGGAACTCTCATTTGCAAGTCGCCAGGAATGAATTTGAAGAAACGTAACGCGGATATACACGTGACACACGATTTGTCATAAATTACACTCTCAATAGTTCGCGAAACGCGCCGCGAGGGCGCTGCTTACGAGTCCTCATTTGGAAATCTCATCTACAAGTCGCCAGGAATTAATTTAAACGAACGCAACGCGGACAGACAAGCGACGCACAATTTGCATCAAATTTCGCTCCCAATAGTTCGTAAAACCCGCCGTGAGGGCGCTGCTTACGAGTCCTCATTTGGAATTCTCATCTGCAAGATGTTAGGAATGAATTCGAATGAATTTAAACAAACGCAACGCGGATAGACCAGCGACGCACAATTTGCATCAAATTTCACTCCCAATAGTTCCTGAGACCCGCCGCGAGGGGGCTGCATACGTGTCCTTATTTGGAATTCTCATCTGCAAGACGCTAGGAATGAATTTAAACAAACGTAACGCAGATAGACACGTGACACACGATTTGTCATAAATTACACTCTCAATAGTTCACGAAACGCGCCGCGAGGGCGCTGCTTACGAGTTCCCATTTGGAATTCTCATCTATATGGCGCCAGGAATGAATTTAAACAAACGTAACGCAGATTGGCCAGCGACGCACAATTTGCATCAAATTTCACTCCCAATAGTTCGTAAAACCCGCCGCGAGGGCGCTGCATGCGTGTCCTCATTTGGAATTCTCATCTGCACGACGTTAGGAATGAATTTGAATGAATTTAAACAAATACAACGCAGATTGATCAGCGACGCACAATTTGCATTAAATTTCATTCCCAATAGTTCGTGAAACTGCAAATTGTTTGTAAACAGATGCGTGCATATATTGCAGACATTTAATGCAACAAATGGTCTGCAAATTACTTGAAAATCAAATTTCCTCATCATATGATGTTCATGAATTTCTATCTGGGATTTATTCAGAATTATGACAATTATGCGCACATATGTTGCAGACATTTCATGCAAAAATGATCTGCAAATTGTTTGTAAATAGATGCATGCATATATTGCAGACATTTCATGCAACAAATGGTCTGAAAATTAACCATAAATCGATTATCCTCATCATGCGATGTTCATGAATTTATGTGAAGTTCAGAATGAAATAGTATTGAAGTTTTTCTTTTCTGACACTTCTGGGTATCGGACAAGTTGAAGTTTTTTAGTATCACTGTTGAAGATGATACCAAATTCCTATACATGATGACGATGATGATGCCAAAATATTCCAAGCAAGAACATGACCTAAGTGACGTCATTGGGAGAATTAGTTGTAGGAGCATGACTGAAATTAGTATTATGAAATCGGATATAAGTTTGGAACTGTTCAATGAACACGAAATAGAAGAATGCACGTTTTATAGACGTAAAAGTAGGAATCGGTATAATAAAGGTGTAAAACCTAAATGTTTATCACTCACGGTTTTTATATCTATATTAAGATGAAAATGGCGTCAAAAAAGTCTCGTTTATGAAACTTTTCTGCAAATTCTTTGTACTGAATCGATTCAAACTTTACAGTATTTATATGGAGGCTATAAGGAAGGTCCGGACGCCCATGAAATTGGAATAGAATAAAAATTTGTTTATGGGTATTTTTTCAATTTTTTATTAAAAATGAAATTTCATGGCTGTCGGGACCTTCCTTGTAGCCTCCATGTTCATGTTGTAAAGTTTCAGACGATTCGGTACATTCAGTTCAGAAAAAAGTTGATACCTAGATGCCACTTTTACTTCCCCTTAAGCACACGTTTTAAATAAACGTTGATTTTGCGTGATGAACTGTCGATGCGTTAACTAGTTGAAAAGAAATGTATATTTTAACGGAATATTTGCACAACAATTGAAAGTATAATGAATGATTATGAACGATTTTTCTACGTTCACACAATAACAATCAAATGCATTTGCAAGTTTGGTTTATTACGCATATTTTATAAACATGTTAAATATGAACTCATTTATAAATGTTCATCTTAGGGTGGTAAACGTAAAATGAACGCTAAATCAACGCAATTTGGCTCATTCCGCGTATTTTGTATACATGTTCAGTATGAACTCACTTATAAATGTTTATGGTAAAGTGATAAACATAAAATGAACGCAAAATTAACGTAATTCGGTTTATTGAGCTTATTTTATAAACATGTTCAATATGAATTCATTTATTTTAGAATGAAAAACGTAAAATAGGCGCAAAATAAATGCAATTTGCTTTATTGCGCGTTTTTTATAAACATGTTGAATATGAACTAATTTATAAATGTTTGTCTTAGGATGATAAGCGTAAAATGGACGCAAAATCAACGCAATTTGGTTCATTCCACGTATTTTGTAAACATGTTGAATATGAACTAATTTATAAATGTTTATGATAAAGTGATAAACGTAAAATGGACGCAAAATCAAAGAAATTGGACTTATTCCGCGTATTGTATAAACATGTTCAATATGAATTAAAAACGTAAAATAGGCGCAAAATAAATGCAATTTGCTTTATTGCGCGTTTTTTATAAACATGTTGAATATGAACTCACTTATAAATGTTTATGATAAAGTGATAAACGTAAAATGGACGCAAAATCAACGCAATTTCGTTCATTCCGCGAATTTCATAAACATGTTTAATATGAACTCATTTATAAATGTTTATAGTACAATGATAAACGTAAAATGGACGCAAAATAAAATCAACTTGCTTTATTGCGCGTATTTTATAAACATGTTGAATATGAACTCACTGATAAATGTTTACGTTAAGGTGCTAAACGTAAAATGGACGCAAAATCAACGTTTAATTTTACGTGGAATAGAAGGATATAGAACGTACAAAACATGTTGCAATACTTCTAAACTTGTATTAGACTACTTCGTGTTTATTGAATAGTAATAAAAATATTAATGAAAAAGCGTTCATTACATACAACAAGGATAAGAACTGTTATCAAAGTAAGAAATAACGAGAAAACTTTCGCAATGTAAATACGTGAGCGATATGAATGTTAATGGCGAGTCGTTTATTTTTATAATTGAATTAAATCTTGAGATTGTTTATCTGTAAATAGGAGAGAAAGACAAAGTTCGATCGAATTTGTAATCGCTTGTTTTATGCAGCTTTACGCAATTATTAAATAAAGCTCGCTTGCAAGGTGACGAGATAACAAAAGAACAAAGTCAGCAACAAAGAGAACTTTCCGGTATATTACTTGTTAATAATTAATAGAGATATGTATTAATGCCCTTGCGTTGTTACACCGAGATGAAAAAAAACCTCATTGAGCCGAAGGAATATTTTGTTAATGCAAGGAATAATTATTTTATTGGAATAAACTGGTACAAATTGGATGAAACATTCCAGATACACAAACTGATGCGAAATTTGCATAAAATTTGAGTAGTAAAAAAAATCATTAAACGAGTCATTAGAGTGTTTCTTATGAGTCCTCATTCGGAATTAATATTTGCAAGACAAAATAACGAACCAACAATACTTAAACATAAAACAAAGTTAAGGTGAGGAACTTGATCGACGTCGGTGAAAGAGATTTTTCTAAATACCTACAGCTGAAAATGCCTTCCAAAAGTCATTGTATTGAACTTACGATAAAATCGAAGAGAAGCTTTTTTATAGAGAATTTAGAGCTCTTCAACTTTTATTTGAAGAATTTTTCCGTAGGAGTGAGCGTTTTCTAAATATTCATAAAACCCCGATTTAACGAAGTGGAACACGTCCAGGAATTTGATCGACGTCGGTAAAAAAAGGTTTCTCTAGATACCTGCGTTGCCGACGTTGGTTTTTATATCGACAACTGTGTTGAATTATATTGGGTATTGTACTAAATATCATACTCCATGTGTTGTTTCTATGCAATTATTATAAAAAAATCCGAGTAAAACTCAAGAAATCATCTGGATTCATAGTTTCTGAAACTGTCGAGGTCGCTGTCATTGTCATGCCTTTCAAAAGTCGCTACATTAAACTTACGATAAAATCGAAGAGAACCTTTTTTATAGAGAATTTAGAGCTCTTCAACTTTTATTTGAAGAATTTTTCCGTAGGCGTGAGCGTTTTTTAAATATTCATAAAACCCCGATTTAACGAAGTGGAACACGTCCAGGAATTTGATCGACGTCGGTAAAAAAGGTTTCTCTAGATACCTGCGTTGCCGACGTTGGTTTTTATATCACAACTGTATCGAATTATATTGAAATTTGAGCCAAATAATTATTCCTTAAATTAACAAATTATTTCTTCGGGGCAATGAATCCTTTTTCTTAATATAGGAAGATTAAGATGTGGGATGGAGATGTTAATATGTATAAAAATGTTTAAACGAGCGTCATTATAAGCGATAATGTTGACTTCGTAACGGATCGACGTAGTGCCATTATGCAGAACTGTAAATAGCTTTTTATAAGTCCGTCTTTTATAATTATTAACTTTAAGTGTTTGAGGTCCGCATTCGCGAGACATTGACTAATATTTAAGATTTTTATATTGGCTCACATTGAGTCTCGCAAAAAGCAGGTATACTTAACAAATTCATGAACAGCTTTCATAAACAATGTACGAGATAATCTCCGAATAACTTTTCCTCGTACGAAGTGGTACACTGTTAAAAAAATAATAATTTCATAACTACTTTGTTGACAATTTTATTCACGACGTATTTTCATACAGATTGATAACGTATATTATACGTTTAGTACATAAGTGAAAAATGTAACAAATTTATTTTGAATTTTGTAATTTTAGCGCAAATTTATATACTAAATGACTACTTTGATTTTTATAAATATTTTTAACAGTGTACTCAGTTTTGCGTTTCCTTCTTCCTGTCTTTATCGTCGCGTATTTCATGTAACATGTTATGTATGTTTATCAGCGGTCTCAGATAAGGATTCACTTGAAATGTATTCCCTTTTTACCCCATCATACCGTCTTTAATAAAGATTATTATTTTCCTTTGTAAAATATGGCGGAATCTTTTTTTACCCCATCATACCCTCTTTAATAAAGATTATTATTTTCCTTTGTAAAATATGGCGGAATCTTTTTTTACCCCATCATACCCTTTTTAATGAAGACTATTGTTTTCCTTTGTAAAATATGGCGGCATCTTTTTTGTGTCATTGTGGCAAATGTCATGTAACTAGTTAGCTCTATGTTACGTACCTGTTAGGTTATTACATTGTAACAAACGTTATGTTATTTGTTAATTTTCTACGGTAAACTACTTGATTTATGTAATATACGTCAGAAACCTCGAAAATCGTGAAATTACCCAACCCTGATTATACCTCTCTAGTTGTAAACCACTGTACGCTTCTTTACCGACGAAGTCCCGCCACTTTCGAAATGTTACGTCGTGTCGCCGTTGGGATGGCGCTGCAATCGCAGCGACTTATGTAAACCAACTCTGAGGGTATAGTAAGACATCTACAAAGATACACATTGCTGTATATAAAACCAGAGAAACATTGTGTGAAAATTTTTTATCTCTAAACTTGTCTGAACTTGAATAAGACGCTGTTGCATTCCGTTGATTGTTTTAAATTGATACACTTAAATAGAAACGGTTAAAACGGTATTCAATGGAGAACCGATTTAAGATTAACGTAAAAACTGGTGAAAACGTGGAATAACGATATCAGACGTGATTACAATGTGAGGAACATGTAAAGTCGTAGAAAATTGAAATTCAAAAGAACAAACCTATAATATGTTTCCGTTGTAACTTTGAAAATGTAAATAAACAGCAAAGAATCGAGAAGGCATCACTGTCCATGATCTGTAAATCTGTGACAACCGTTTTTTTTTAGTTTATCTTTCACTGAGTTTTGTCCTAGCGTTGTATATAACCGTTATGTATGAATGTTCCTAAAAGAAAACTGTAAGTAAATAGGCACTTTAAATATGAATTTTTATATCATTCGACTCGATGGGTTTTCTGTGATAGAACTGATTGCGTCTTTGCTTCATATTTTAGCATTCGCTTCCTTTGGATTGAGTTTCTGGGGTCGAGAGATATTTACCGATGATCGCACGATAAGAATGTAAGTAAACGAGCATTTTAATAAGTTAATCCTCCATAATCTAATTTCATTCTAAGCCGAGGAAGGAATTATAAAATTGTGAAATTGACAAGCATTGAATATATAATACTATTACAAGTATACCCTTTTCATTTAAATTCATGAAACTTTATATTTTAGCATTCGCTTCCTATGGATTAAGCTTCCATGATCAAGATATATTTACTAATGTTCGCATGATGAAACTGTAATGCGTTAACTTGTTAAATTGCGTAAACGAGCATTTTAATAAGTTAATCCTCCATAATCTAATTTCATTCTAAGCCGAGGAAGGAATTATAAAATTGTGAAATTTACGAGCTTTGAATTCATTATACTGTTACAAGTATAACTTTTTTGTTTAAATTAATAAGGCTTTATATTTTAGCATTTGCTTCTTCTGGATTCAGTTTCCGTGATTATGATATATTTACTATTGTTCGCACGATAAGATTGTAATGTGTTAACTTGTTAAATTGCGTAAACAAGCATTTTAATAAGTTAACCCTCCATAACCTAATTTTCATTCTAAGACGAGGAAGGAATTATAAAATCGTGAAATTGACAAGCATTGAATATATAATACTGTTACAAGTATAACCTTTTCATTTAAATTCATGAGGCTTTATATTTTAGCATTCGCTTTCTTTGGATTGAGTTGCCGTGATCGAGAGATATCTTCCAATGTTCGTACGATAAGACTGTAATGTGTTAACTTACTAAATTGCATAAACGAGCATTTTAATAAGTTAACCCTTTATTGCCTCATTTTCTTTCGAAGCCAAGAAAAGAATGATAAAATATAAGTTGTAAAGCACTACATATATAGTACTATTAGCAATTTAAATATGAACTTTCATATCGTTCGACTCTATGGGTTTTCTGTGATTGAACTGATTGTGTCTTTGCTTTATATTTTAGCATTGGCTTCCTTCGGATTGAGTTTCCATGATCGAGAGATATTTGCTGATATTCGCATGATAAGAATGTAAGTAAACAAGTGTTTTAATAAGTTAATCCTCCATAACCTAATTTTCATTCTAAGCCGAGGAAGGAATGATAAAATTGTGAAATTAACGAGCATTGAATGCATTATACTATTAGAAGTATAACTTTTTCATTTAAATTAATGAGGCTTTCTATTTTAGCGTTCGCTTTCTCTGGATTCGGTTGCTGTGATCGAGATATATTTACTAATGTTCGCACAATAAGACTATAATGCATTAACTTACTAAATTGCGTAATCGAGCATTTTAATAAGTTAACCCTCTATAACCTCATTTTCTTTCGAAGTCAAGAAAAGAATGATAAAATATAAATTGTAAAGCACTAAATATATAGTACTATTAGCAATTTAAATATGAACTTTCATATTGTTCGACTCGATAGGTTTTCTGTGATAAAACTGATTGTGTCTTTGCTTTATATTTTAGCATTCGCTTCCTTCGGATTGAGTTTCTATGATCGAGAGATATTTATCAGTGTTGGCACGATAAGACTGTAAGTAAACGAGCAATATAAGAAGTTAACCCTCTATAACCTCATTTTTTTTCAAAGCCAAGAAAAGAATGATGAAATATAAATTCTCAAGCGTTACATACATTGTACTCTGACAAGTATAACCTCTACGTTTAAATTAACACTGCTTCATATTTTAACATTCGCTTCCTCTGGATTGAGTTTCCGTGATTGAGAGATATTTACCAATGTTCGCACGATGAGACTGTAATACGTTAACTTATTAAATTGCGTAAACGAGCAATTTAATAAATTAACCCTCTATAACCTCTTTTTCTTTTGGAGTCGAGAGAAGAATGATAAAAATGAAATTTTTTGCATCCAGATTCAGCTTCCATATTCGAGAGATTCAAAGCATCAACGTGTTTGAAACCTTTAAAATCGAAGAAACATGGCTAATATTTTGAGCGATGCTGAGAAGGTTAAACAGTATCTTTTAGTACATGGCCACAAGAATGTTGACGACAGAACGTTGTTGGAGATGTTGGAGAGCTTTGGTGAGGACAGAGACACTCACAGCGTGGTGAGACTCCTCCTGGGCGATTCCGGATTCCACGACCAAGAAGAGGATCTGGAGAACTCAACGAGTGACAAAAATTATCTTCCAAAAGTCCAAGAAGAGATTCCAAGCTCAACGAGTGATAAAACTTGTCTTCAAAAGGCTATAACCTCTTCGAAGCAAGAAGCATGGGAAACAAAAACTAAGACAAAGAGTAAAGAAAGTACCAAGGAAGTTAGGGATGAGCCCAATGCTTTTAATATTTTAAATCAGATACCGAGTAATAAGGAATCTTCAAAGGCTACGCATGAAATTCCTATCGAATGCAGCTCTAGCACCTCCGATGATGATTTCAACAATGACATTTATGAACTGGCCAGTTCTTTTTATGGCTCCGATGACAATAGCTATTACTTGGAGCCCTCCGAAGCTGCCTCTGTTTCAGATAATGAAGAGACCAAAGAACCTTTCATAATGTTAAACACGTTTCAGAAACGAACTTCACCTATCGGAGGAATTGAAGAGTCTTCGATCAGCAGGGAAAATGAGGCTCTACCTGTGGACATGATCGAAGAGAACAATAACGATCCAAATAATAATTTAGACCCCATTCAGATGCTCAATCAGGACGAGGAAGATTCCCTGCATCGGTCTATCGACTCCATTGAATTAATTGATGTTGATCAAATGAGTGCCAACAATCCGCAGCCTGGTTGCAGTAAAGATTCGGTTTTTATTGAGAACTCTTCCGATGACTTCAGCTCTCTTTCAAGAAAATACAATTCGAAGCATTCTAAGTCCATCGTAGAGGAGGCATCAATGATAGGTCAACTTCTACCTAGGATAAGTCTTTCGTTAATATATTTACATCTTCTTAATAACCGGCATGCCAGGAATCGAATTGAAATTACTCTCTGGGATGTCTTGCCAAGGAAGAGGCCGCATCCTATTCCACATAGGAAAAGATATTCCCACGAAGATCTCTGTCCGTTGAAGTCAAAGAAGTCTTCCGAAAAGCCTTCGAGCTTGAAAAAGTCAGAAAATAGCTTGTCGCAGTCGGACAGTCTCAATTTGGCAAGTCTTTTTGACACCGATGCCTCGAAGAATGAAGGCAAAAAGGAGACTTCGATAAAAGCTGGTCAATATCAAGCCAAAAAAATTATTCTGCGGAAATCTAAATTTCTGGATGGAGTAGGAACTGCTCAGAGTTCAAAGGATAATTGTGAATACGCCAAAGATAATTGCGAAGTGATTAATCTTTCTCCTTTGTTACCAGAAGATGAGAAGATTCAACAGGAAGCGCGGAAACAAGAAGCTTGTCCTTTGAGAGAGATGGAGCGGACTGAACAATCGAAGCATCAACGACAGACGAAGAAAGTGATTTTAAAGAAATCCAAGTTTAAGAATCTCGAGAGAACAACCGATGTAAATTTACTGAAGTACAATGGCAAGAGTGCTTCGATGACAGATTCTGTTACCGAGGAAGGTCAAAGAAATACTGCGATTCAAAGTATGGTTGAAACGACGTCTCAAGAACCTGGTGATAAAGTCAATGTCGAAGTGCTTAATAATGTGTCTTCTTTGGTGCCAGTTGTGATAAACAATTCAACGCCAGATTCTGTTCATCGAGAGCCAGCAATAATTACTAAGAGTGATAACGTAAGAGCAGCTACGAGTGTCTCAAGTCAGAATGAAATTCGTGAGAGTGTTGCATCGTTTTTCTGCGATAATCGTAATTTAGTGGCATCGACTCCAATTTCCAACACTGTCAGTGAAGTTACGGCACATGGGTCAACGTTTTGGGACAGCAGGAAAATGGACAGTAATTTAACGATGAATGTTACGAATGAAACGAGTGCACAACCGTTAGACAACTATTATCGTTTAAGTGAGAAAGGTGATGGAGTTGTTACACGAAAAGAGAAAACCTCAATTTATCACTTCATCCATGCAATAAAGCCACATAATTCAACGCCTGTGGCTGACAGAAGAATTGGCAATAACTCAACATCGAGTGTCACGTATAACAAAAGTTCACCACCATCAGTCAACTATCATCGCTTAAATAAATCAGGTAATTTACTTATTGATAAAAATATTGAAAACAAAGTTGTTCCATAGCAGGGAAGGGAAATGTTAATCATATTTAAGGTGAACTGAAACACGTAGAGGAACTTGATCGACGTCGGTAAAAAGGTTTTCCTAAATACCTACGTTGCCGACGTTGGTTTTTATATCGACAACTGTGTCGAATTATATTGGGTATTGTATTAAATGACATACTCCACCTGTCGTGTTCGTACAATAATTATAAATAAATCGAAGTACAAGTTCTGGGACCCTAATTGACTGCAGAGGGAACCCCTGCGCCATCTATGATTTCCAGGTCAATTAAATTTTCACTCCGAGACCTCGTATTCCCATCGTTTTAGCATAGAAGCGCATAAAACACTTTCTTTGCTTTTATCCCGTTCAAATGCGAGTTTATCGATTACCAGAGTGTTCTAAATTGTCGTAAATATTTATATTTCCAATCCATACATCGATACGAACAATAGATAAGACCCTTAATCATGTTTTTCATAACCTTAAACATGTTACAGGAAGCTTCCCTTCAAGTCATTGGAACGATGGTCCCTCGTCTTCAGCAAATGTTTATAGAGAAGCTGGAAACGGAAACGGAAACGGAAACCCATCAACGTTGACCATTAAGGCAGCTGGCAATTGGAACCATGGTCCCTCGACATCTTCAGCAAATGCACATAGAGGAGCTGGAAACGGAAACGGAAACGGAAACGGAAACCCATCAACGTTGACCATTAAGGCAGCTGGCAATTGGAACAATGGTCCCTCGACATCTTCAGCAAATGCACATAGAGAAGCTGGAAACGGAAACCCAACAACTTGGACCATTAAGGCAGCTGGCAATTGGAACGATGGTCCCTCGTCATCTTCAGCAAATGCATATAGAGAAGCTGGAACCGGAAACGGAAACGGAAACGGAAACCCAACAACTTGGACCATTAAGGCAGCTGGCAATTGGAACGATGGTCCCTCGACATCTTCAGCAAATGCATATAGAGAAGCTGGAACCGGAAACGGAAACGGAAACGGAATCCCAACAACTTGGACCATTAAGGCAGCTGGTAATTCTGTAAGAACGAGTCAGTTGGGCGCGCCGTCCGAGAAAGTCGCTCATAATCACCAAAGAAAGCGAACTTTCCACTTTGGCGCCACCAGCAACGCGGGAAATACTGGAAACAGTGTGACGCAGAAAGTACCTATAGGTCCCCAATTGATGGGATCTGTGGTACCAACCAACGATATGACGTCAGAGGTTGAGGTGCTCAGTGCGAGCGACCAGTTGGGCGCGCCGTCCGAGAAAATCGCTCATAATCGCCAAAGAAAACAAACTTTCCATCTTGGCGCCACCAGCAAAGCGGGAAATACTGGAAACAGTGTGACGCAGAAAGTACCTACGGGTCCCCAATTGAAGGAATCTGCGGTACCGACCAACGATATGACGTCAGAGGTCGAAGTGCTCAGTGCGAGCGAGCTGAAGAAAATCGAGGACATGAGGAAGTCGGTTTATCGGCAGCTTACTAGCATCTTTACCGACGTCGATCGGGATTTTCTGCACGAGTTGTGCAAGCGGGAATTAAATCGCAGCGGGTTAAGCGAGTGGGGAAGTCTCGAACGACTTGTGGAGTATTTACTGGTAGAGGGGGAACACCATCCCCGAGTCATCACCGTAGACCCTGACCCGCCACAATACAACGTAGACGAGCAGTATGAGAACCTTCTGGAGATATTTCCAAACGCCGATCCTAATTATCTTCGCTCAGTTGCCGAGAAGATGTACAATCAGCCTGAAAAGGCGCAAGCGTATGTCCAGTCCATGCTGGAGAATCCTGACTATCCCACGAAAGATGAGTGCCTCAAGAAAATCAAGATCAATGAACAGCAGAAACAGTACACCATGGATTTCGATGTGGCCCAGTTTTTGGAAATATTCCCGGACCCCTTCAAGCACTTTGAAGACCCACAACGGACATGCAAATATAGTGTCGCCGGCTTCGAGTTTCTCAAGGGATATTTTAATAAGATTAAGGTCGGTATCGGTTACATCTAGGGCTCTGCACTGTTCTATGTACCAACTGGGTTGCTGATGATACGAAATAGTATAAGGAGATACATCGCCATGTATTAAAATCGTCCCCATTTTAGGGGTCGAAGATTTTCAGATTTTTCAGACCTAGCGACAAGAGCGCCTCCTCGGAGAAATTTTCAATTAAAAATTATCGTCCGCTAGACTTTATCGCGTTTAAAATATCACATTCTATATATCATATGCGGATTATCGTTTCACTTTGCATACCTCAATTACTAAATTAAAAGCATATTAGGTCATTTACGTTGGTAGGGAATATTTTACTCGTGTAGGATTGCAGTTCTCTTATTTTCCGCAAGTGGCGCTCGCATCGTTAGATCAGCGAAAAATCTGAGATTCTGGGGCCCGATAATTGGCATTATATCTCTTTATACTACTTCATGACAAGAAGATACATTGCCATATATTAAAATCGTCCCCATTTTAGGGATTGAAGATCTTCAGATTTTTCCGAACTAGCGACAAGAGCGCCTCCTCGGTGAAATTTTGCAATTAAAAATTATCGTTTCACTTTGCATACCTCAATTACTAAATTAAAAGTATTTTAGGTCATTTACGTCGGTAGGGAATGTTTTACTCGTGTAGGATTGCAGTTCTCTTATTTTCCGCAAGTGGCGCTCGCATCGTTAGATCAGCGAAAAATCTGAGATTCTGGAGTCCGACAATTGGCATTATATTTCTTTATACTACTTCATGACAAGAAGATACATTGCCATATATTAAAATCGTCCCAAATTTTAGGGATTGAAGATCTTCAGATTTTTCCGATCTAGCGACAAGAGCGCCTCCGGAGAAATTTGCAATTAAAAATTATCGTCCGCTAGACTTTATCGCGTTAAAAATATCACATTCTGTATATCATATGCGGATTATCGTTTCACTTTGCGTACCTTAGTTGCAAAATTAAAAGCATTTTCGGTAGGAAACGTTTTGCTCGTGTAGAATTGCATTTCCCATATTTTCCGCAAGTGGCGCTCGCATCGTTAGATGTATATATCCCATAAATAAAAATAGATCTATGTCAAATAAGGAGATGATTAAAAATGTATATGTCAATGTCATGTAGCAATTAACGTCAATAATGAGACATGTAATTGTTCTGCATTACAGATCAACACAATTTCAAAAATCTACTCTGCATCTAAATTCCATCTGACGAACACCGCAGAACAATTGGAACTGTTGTCGCCGAATATGAAAACCTGTCGCCCTTATCGGATTACACCGACGGAGGACATTCCTTTGTTACAAGAAATGGCATTTATCCGTCATAAAAGTTCAATTAAAAACCTCTTGGAGATTAGGAGGACGAAAGAACAGGAGGAATTTCAAAGACTGAAGGTACAGACTCGCAAGTTGTCGTTTAGTGTAATATTTCACCGCCAGAGCGCGACAAAATCGGTTATGTGAACCTGAAACCCAGTTAGAGGCACAAGCAAAATTAACAGGCTTATTGGAATGTTTCTGCGATGTAGACGTTTGTGACATTTTTTTTAACCAGAGCTATTTAAAAAAAATTAACAAATTTCGAAAATTACCATTTTAACGGTTTCGAGGTTTTGGGAGGCTCTGAATTTTCCTAACATCGGATAACCCATTACAAGAAATGGCCTTTATCCGTCATAAAAGTTCAATTAAAAACCTCTTGGAGATTAGGTGGACGAAAGAACAGGAGGAATGTCAAAGACTGAAGGTACAGACTCGCAAGTTGTCGTTTAGTGTAATATTTCGCCGACAGAGTGCGGCAAAGTCGGCTCTGTGGACTTGAAACCTATTTAGAGGCACAAACAGAATTAACAGGCTTATTGGAATGTTTCTGCGATGTAGACGTTTGTGGCATTTTTTTTTAACCAGAGCTATTTAAAAAAAATTAACAAATTTCGAAAATTATCATTTTAACGGTTTCGAGGTTTGGGAGGCTCTGAATTTTCCTAACATCAGATAACCCATTACAAGAAATGGCCTTTATCCGTCATAAGTGTTTAATTAAAAAGCTCTTGGAGGTTAGGAGGACGAAAGAACAGGAGGAATTTCAAAAACTGAAGGTACAGACTTACAAGTTGTCGTTTAGTGTAATATTTCGCCGACAGAGTGCGGCAAAGTACCGCGAATGCACATCGACAAATTGTACCCTCTATCCGTTATTTTATTAATACAATAAATTGTTATTGTTCCCATTTAAGCTTGTGCGTTGTGCAAATTCAACGAACTCTGAATTAACCCGCCAGGAACTTATCTCGGCGCTCGTTTTCAAACAGCGCCACTTTCGCATAACCTTAAAATGAAACATGATTTTATTCGTTCTAGGATTCGAACGAGTTGCTGGAGTGCCAGTGTTGTTTCAACGACGAGTGCATGCCTTCTAAATGTGCGACATGCGATAATGGACACATCTTTTGTCATTCCTGCATTGTCCACGGGACGGAGATAACAATGGCGGAAGGTGAGACGCGGATAAAATGCTTCACCGAATGCGATGGAGAATTTATCATCAGCACGCTGCAAGAAGTTTTGAAGCCCACGAAGTTCAGCATCCTTTTACAAAAGAGACAGGCTGCGGAGGTTATGGCTGCTAGCCTCGAAGGATTAGTTTCCTGTCCGTTCTGCCATTTTGCATCCATTCCACCGCCAGAAGATAAAGTCTTCAAGTGTTACAATCCAGAATGTATGAAAGAATCCTGTCGGTACGTAAAGGAAGATGCACCTAAAATATGAATTGTTGCGATAGGTTAAGAGGGAATTCTTATCGTAGTTAGTTATAATATATTAGTATCGAGTTGTTAATTGTTAACCTCTATTAAGGTGATATGAAAGTGTGATATATACACACCTAAAATATGAATTGTTGCGAAAGGTCAAGAGGGAATTATTATCGTAGTTGTTAATTATTAACCTCTATAAAGGTGATATGAAAGGGTGATATATACACACCTAAAATATGAATTGTTGCAATAGGTCAAGAGGGAATTATTATCGTAGTTATTAATTATTAACCTCCAATAACGTTATATGAAAGTCTGATATATACACACCTAAAATATGAATTGTTACGATAGGTCAAGAGGGTATTATTATTATCGTAGTTGTTAATTATTAACCTCTATGAAGGTGATATGAAAGGGTGATATATACACAGCTAAAATATGAATTGTTGCGATAGGTCAAGAGGGAATTATTATCGTAGTTGTTAATTATTAACCTCTATGAAGGTGGTATGAAAGGGTGATATATACACAGCTAAAATATGAATTGTTGTGATACGTCAAGAGGGAATTATTATCGTAGTTGTTCATTATTAACCTCTATGAAGGTGATATGAATTAGTATTAAAGTTTCAGACAATTGCCTGTTTCTCGATTACCAGAGTGTTCTAAATTGTCGTAAAATTGTCCTGACCCTTTCGATTCTCATATCAGAGCCTTCGATAATTGTATATTAACCGAAATATGAGAGTTCGACGCCATTTTGGTTCTGGTCTGGGCTAAGTTAAAAAATTTTTTCCAAAAATCCAAATTTTGAACGTGTCAGGACAATTCTTAGAGGATCACGAGTCATGTGACAAAAGTTCGTAAAGTTTGGTCCAATACCCTTAAAAAAAAGTGTTGTAGTCGAATCGACTGATTTGAAGGGGGTTTCACTTCACCTTAATTTCAAAGGTTTGATCCCTCTATATGCTTTTCAGACTTTGCAAGGAACTGAATCACGTCCCATATGGCTGCCATGAACGATCGAAACTGGAGGATGCTCGCCATCATCTTGAAGAGTCGATGACACGGGCTCTAATTCGTAATTGTTACAAGTGCCAAAGGCCTTTCTTCAAGGAAGAAGGGTGCAACAAGATGCAGTGTCCTTGCGGGGCAATGATGTGCTACATATGTAACAAGCCTGTAAAAGATTACACACACTTCAACGCCCAAGGCGCAGAACGAATTGATCTGTAAGTACAAAGAACTTCTGAACGTTAAGGGGATATGAAAGGGTCATTCTATTCAGGGTTTGTCCGAAAAGTTCATATGTAACAAGCCTGTAAACGATTACAAACACTTAAACGCCCAAGGCGCAGAATGAACTGATCTGTATGTACACTGGGAGACATCAATGCCCTCCCATCCTGCACAGGCGATGTCGTACCTGCAGGGGAGGCATTCATGTCCGCCATTGTACAGAGAATTTCTGAACATTAAGGGGATACGAAAGCGTCATTGTATTCAGGGTTTGTCCGAAAAGTACATATGTGACAAGCCTGTAAACGATTACAAGCTACATATGTAACAATCCTGTAAACGATTACAAGCTACTTATGTAACAAGCCTGTAAACTATTACAAACACTTAAACGCCCAAGGCGCAGAATGAACTGATCTGTATGTACACTGGGAGACATCAATGCCCTCCCATCCTGCACAGGCGATGTCGTGTATCTGCAGGGGAGGCATTCATGTCCGCCATTGTACAGAGAATTTCTAAACATTAAGGGGATACGAAAGGGTCATTCTATTCAGGGTCTGTCCGAAAAGTACATATGTAACAATCCTGTAAACGATTACAAACACTTAAACGCCCAAGGCGCAGAACGAACTGATCTGTAAGTACAGAGAATTTTTAAACATTAAGGGGATATGAAAGAATCATTCTATATATATCTGAGAGGTCCAACCAATGATTGCAAGAGAATACTGGCTAACGTGTTTTTGGACCAAAAATTTAGTTGTGGCGGAACATCACAGATGGCGCCGTTGGTATTAATCAGTCGTTAGAATAATGAATTCCCGGGATTTCGACAGTTTTACATCGATCTCTTCATCCTTACTTTCCCGAAATGACACATGGAACGCTTCAGTTCGTATAATTCTCAACGTAGAGTGTAAAAGACTTCAAGATGATTATAAGTTGTAGCTAAACGTCACAGATGGCGACGCTGGTCCTAAGCAGTCGTTAGAATAATGAATTCCCGGGATTTCGACAGTTTTACATCGATCTTTTTATTATTACTTTCCCGAAATGACACACGGAACGCTTCAGTTCGAATAATTCTCAATATAGACTGTAAAAGACTTCAACATAAATATAAATGTCGGGAACGGGACGCGCCATCTTATGTCCCCCCTTGAGTATTCAAAATGACATTCCCCCCAAAAAGGGTATAGATAAGTTATAATTTATCGACCTTGATCAAATTTCCCAACTTAAGATGATATGAAAGGCGCTAACCCGTGACTTCAGAGGAAAAATTTAGTTGCAGTTAAACGTCACAGATGGCGCTGTTGGTACTAAACAGTCGTTAGAATAATGAATTCCCGGGATTTCGACAGTTTTACATTAATCTCTCTATCATTACTTTCCCGAAATGACATATAGAACACATCAGTTCATATAATTCTTATCGTAGACCGTAAAAGACTTCAACATAAATATAAATGTCGGTAACCTGACGCGCCATCTTATGTTCCCCCTTGAGTATTCAAAATGACGTTCCCCCCAAAAAGGGTATAGATGAATTTCAATTTATCGACCTTGATTAAATTTCTTAGCGCCTTTCATATCCCTTTAAGGTGAAGTGAAACCTCCTCAAATCGGTCGATCCGAATAAGACACTTTTTTTAAAAGGTACTGGATCGAAATTAGTATATCCATAAGGAAGGCATTAATGTTCATTGGTTGACCTCTTCGACATTTCTCACTCATTCGAGTCTTCTGTTAACAGATGTCCTCTCTGGAGCGATAACAAACGACTGAATGCAGAGACAGTCCTTAAGGCAGCAGAAGTCACGCAGAAGAAGTTGCAGACAAAGGACTCTAATCTTAAACTCAATGCCGAAGAACTATTACCGACATTGCCTCCAGCTTCCGCTGGCCCTCACGAACAGATCGCAAACGCGCATGTACTGCCGGTAATTATTCATAAAAAGCATTCATACATTTTAAAAGGAACCCAGTACACAAAGCAGGTCGCCCGAAACTTTGATATATTTAAGGGGAAGTGAAACCCTCTTAGATCAGTGGATTCGAATAAGACACTTTTTTTAAGAGCATTGGATAGAATTGTCTGAAATTTCGACATAATGGACTCTTTGAAATGATTAAGGGAAGTGAAACACGTCGAGGAACTTGATTAACGTCGATAAAGAAGATTTTTCTAAATGCCTACGTTGCCGACGTTCGTTTTTATATCGACAGCTGGGTCGAATTATATTGTGTATTGTACCAAATGGCATATTCCATCTGTCGTTTTCGTACAATAATTATAAAGAAATCGAAGTAAAACTCCAGAAATCCTCTTGATTCATGCTTTCTGGGGCCCTAATTGACTGTGGAGGGACCCCCTGCGCCATCTGTGATTTCCAGGTCAATTAAATCTTCACTCCGAGACCTCGTATTACCATCGTTTTAGCATAGAAGCGTATACAACACTTTTTTTGCATTTATCCCGTTCAAATGCGAGTTTATCGATTACCAGAGTGTTCTAAATTGTCGTAAAATTGTTCTGACCCCTTCGATTCTCATATCAGAGCCTTCGGTAATTGTATATCGATCGAAATATGAGAGCTCGACGCCATTTTGGTTCTGGTCTGGACTGAGTTACAAAATTTTTTTGAAACATCCAAATTTTTAATGTGTCAGGACAATTCTTAGATGATCAGGAGTGATGTGTCAAAGTTTCGGACAGTTTGGTCTAATACCCTTAAAAAAAAGTGTTGTATTCGAATCGACTGTTTTGAAGGATGTTTCACTTCACCTTAACCCTTTGGCTACTAAGAGCGCCTAAAGGTGTCCGACATTTGGTCCAATATTACCTCAATCGAGATACAATTATTGAAGGCTCCAATATGAGAAATGAATGGATCAGGACAATTGTACGACGATTTATAACACTCTGGTAATCGAGAAGTTCGAATTTGAACCGGATAAAGGCCAAAAAAGTCTCTGCTGCTTTGCTAAAACGATGGTAATACGAGGTCTTGGAGTGAAAATTTAGTTGACACGGAAATCACAGATGGCGCAGGGGGTCCCTCTAACGTTAATTAGGGCCTCGGAAACTATGAATGCAGGGGATTTCTGACATTTCACTTCGCTTTTTGTTTATAATTATTGTACGAAAACGTTAGAATGAGTATGACATTTAGTACAATACTCAATATATATGTCGAAGTCTCTGAGTGAAAATTTAGTTGTCACGGAAATCACAGATGGCACAGGGGGTCCCTCTGAGGTTAATTAGGGCCTCGAAAACTATGAATGCAGGGGATTCCTGAAATTTCACTTCGCTTTTTGTTTATAATTATTGTACGAAAACGGCAGGATGAGTTTAGTACAATACTCAATATAATTCGAGGTCTCTGAGTGAAAATTTAGTTGACACAGAAATCACTGATGGCGCAGAGGTCCCTCTGCAGTTAATTAGAGCCTCGAAAACCACGAATCCAGGGGATTTCTAGATTTTTACTTGGATTTCTTTATAATTATAGGTTTGTTAGTACAATATCCAATATAACTCGACACAGCTGTCGATATAAAAACGAACGTCGGCAACGTAGGTATGTAGAGAAATCTTTTTTGCCGACGTCCATTCAATTCCTCGACGTGTTTCACTTCGCCTTAATGTCGATGAATGGCGTCGAGCTCTCATATTTCGATCGATATCCAATTATTGAAGGCTCTAATATGAGATACAAAAGTGCCAGGACAGTTGTACGACAATTTAGAACACTCTGATAATCGAGAAACTCGCATTTGAACGGGATAAAGGCAAAAAAAGTGTATTATACGCTGCTTTGCTAAGATGAGGTCTCAGAGGTCTTGGAGTGAAAATTTAGTTGTCACGGAAATCACAGATGGCACAGGGGGTCCCTCTGAGGTTAATAAGGGCCTCGGAAACTATGAATGCAGGGGATTTCTGAAATTTCACTTCGCTTTTTGTTTATAATTATTGTACGAAAACGGCAGGATGAGTATGACATTTATTACAATACTCGATATATATGTCGAAGTCTCTGAGTGAAAATTTAGTTGTCACGGAAATCACAGATGGCACAGGGGGTCCCTCTGAGGTTAATTAGGGCCTTATAAACGGGAACTCTTCGATGCCACTTTGACATCACCTTAATTGTTAATATCTCGGTAAATAATGGAGTACTCTAACAGTCGAAAGGGAAAATTAAATTCAAAATTCCACCCTATTTTTTCACCTTAAAGTTTAACCGAAACAGGGCATCCTGTTTATTGAACATAACCTCTTAATGTGCGTAATATGCCTAACTTGTATTAACATTTATTGTTTATTTTCTCATTTCAGCAACACGTCCAAGAAGAAATGGAGCCTCGTTGACAATAACTCGTCTATGATACTTTGTCTATTCCTACAAATTTGAGGATAAGTATACACATATAGATATATGTCTACAGTATTATGTTTTCCGTTTTTGTTTTTTATTTCTTTGATTTTTCTTTGTATGTATGTGTCCGGCGCCTCATTCGATCCATGTTTTTCGTTTTCTTTTTCCGAAATTGCGCCAAAAAGACTGTTTTTATTTTTCGTACGTAACATAAGTACTTAAGGGTAATTTTCAAAGGAATTATTCGGCGGATTTAAGGCGGCGGGAAAGTGACGTATTTGAAGTCTCGTTTATGAAACTTTTCATCGAACTGGGTGTACCGAATCGTTTCAAACTTGAAACTATGAACATGAAAGCTATAAGGAAGGTCCTGACAGTCATGAAATTTCAATTTTTCAACGATTTGTTCATAGGTATTTTCAAAATTGTTGTGAAAAACTGAAATTTCATGAGTGTCAGGACCTTCCTTATAGCTTTCATGTTCATATTTTCAAGTATGAAACGATTCGGTACACCCAATTCGATGTAAAGTTTCATAAACGACACCTCTTATACGTTACTTTCACATTGCCTTAAAGTGATATCTGAAAAGTTAATCGTTCATGTCACTTATCTACAAACTGGCTATACCGAATCGTTTAAAATTTGAAAACATGAAGATGAAAGCTATATGGAAGGTCCTGACAGTCATGAAATTTCAGTGTTTATCAAGAATATTGAAAATACCTATCAACAAATCGTTAAATAATTCAAATTTCATGACTGTCGGGACCTTCCATAGAGTTTTCATGTTCATATTTTCAAGTATAAAACGACTCGGTACACCCAGTTCGTGAAAAAGTGTTATGAACGATTGGTTTTTCACTTTACTTTAAGGCGGCGGGAAAGTGACGTATTAGAAGTCTCGTTTATGAAACTTTTCGTCGAACTGGGTGTACCGAATCGTTTCAAACTTGAAAATATGAACATGAAAGCTATAAGAATGGTCCACACAGTCATGAAATTTCAATTTTTCAACGATTTGTTGATAGGTATTTTCAAAATTGTTGTAAAAAACTGAAATTTCATGCGTGTCAGGACCTTCCTTATTGCATTAATTTTAATATTTTCAAGTTTGAAACGATTCGGTACACCCAGTTCGTAAATAAGTGTTATGAACGATTCATTTTTCAGATGGCACTTTCACGTCACTTTAAGGGGATGTAAAGGTGACGTATAAGTGGTCTCATTTATGAAACTTTTCATCGAACTGGGTGTACCGAATCGCTTCAAACTTGAAAATATGAACATGAAAACTCTATGGAGGTCCCGGCAGTCATGAAATTTCAATTTTTAACGTTTTGTTCATAAGTATTTTTCAAAATTGTTGGTAATAACTGAAATTTCATAAGTGTCAGGACCTTCCTTATGGCTTTCATGCTCATATTTTTAAGTATAAAACGATTCGGTACACCCAGTTCTTAAATAAGTGTTATGAACGATTCATTTTTCAGATGGCACTTTCACGTCACTTTAAGGGGATGTGAAACTAACGTCAAAGGGATCTCGTTTATGAAACTTTTCATCGAACTGGATGTACCAAATCGTTTCAAACTTGAAAATATGAACATGAAAGCTATAATAAAGGTCCGGGCACTCATGAAATTACTGTTTTAATAAAAAATGTTGAAAATACCTATAGACAAGTTGTTAAATAATTGAAATTTCATAAGTGTCAGAACCTTCCTTATTGCATTCATTTTCATATTTTCAAGTTTGAAACGATTCGGTACACCCAGTTCGTAAATAAGTGTTATGAACGATTCATTTTTCAGATGGCACTTTCACGTCACTTTAAGGGGACGTGAAACTGACGTCAAAGGGATCTCGTTTATGAAACTTTTCTCCGAACTGGGTGTACCGAATTGTTTCAAATTTGACAACGTTAAAGTGGAGGCTATAAGCAACGTCCTGGTACCCATGAAATTTAAATTTTTCAAAAATTTGTTTATAGGTATTCCAAAAATTCTTTACAAAAATGAAATTTCACGGGTGTCAGGACCTTCCTTATAGTCATGATACCCATGAAATTGAAATTTTTCAAAAATTTATTTATACGTATTTCAAAAATTGTTTAGTTAAAATTTTCAAAAAATTTATTTATACGTATTTCAAAAATTGTTTAGCAAAAATGAAATTTCACGGGTGTCAGGACCTTCTTTATAGTCTTCACGTTCACGTTGTAAAGTTTGATACGATTCGGTATACTCTAATCGTAAAAAAAGTGTCACGAACGATTGACTTCTCAGGTGTCACTTTCACATCCCCTTAAAGCTTATAAAAAGGCACTACAGGCTGTATAGGAATGTACTAAGTCGAACATTATAAGTGAAAGATCTTTCCAGAGTCTAGAGTAGGTATCTACTGGATAGCCCAAGAGAGGGCGACACCTTAACTTGTATAGTTTTGTAAAAGAAATCCTAATTTTGCGAGAATGGAGTATATAGTAATTTTAAAGTGAAACTATACGTTAAGGAAATAAGTAATAAGTTTTATATCGTGTTAAAAATGCATCGAAACGGGTTTTATGAAAGGGTTTTGACTTTTTTATCCCTCTTCCTACATGTTCCTCTCTTTGTAATTTTGCGACCGATTTGCAAACCGCAGAATGGTAGAAGAATCCTTCATCTATCTGCAGGAAAAGTTTGGACGAGGCAGTCTTAAGGTGATATGAAAGGCGCCGAGAGATTTAATCGACGTCGATAAAGTAAATTTCATCTGTACCCTTTTTCGGTGGGACGCCATTTTGAATCCTCAAGTGGTAACATTAGCTGGCGCGTCCTGTTACCGACATTTATATTTATGTTGAAGTCTTTTACAGTCAAGTTGAGAATTATACGAACTGAAGCGTTTCATGTGTCATTTCAGGAAAGTAATAATGAAAAGATCGACGTAAAACTGTCGAAATCCCGGGAATTCGTTATTCTAACGACTGTTTAGGACCAGCGTCGCCATCTGTGACGTTTAGCTACAACTTATAATCATGTTGAAGTCTTTTACACTCTACGTTGAGAATTATACGAACTGAAGCGTTTCATGTGTCATTTCAGGAAAGTAATAATGAAAAGATCAATGTAAAACTGTCGAAATCCCGGGAATTCATTATTCTAACGACTGTGTAGGACCAGCGTCGCCATCTGTGACGTTTAACTACAACTTATAATCATGTTGGTCTTTTACACTCTACGTTGCGAATTATACGAACTGAAACGTTTCACGTGTAAACATTCAGTTTAGCACATCGTTTTACTAAAATCAGCCATAAACGCAATAAAACACGAGTTAATACATAATTTAACCTGCCAGATCTATGTAGGCTGATCTTAAAAGATCCTCCTAAATCAGGCTGGGGAATGACGATGTAAACATTCAGTTTAGGACATCGTTTTACTAAAATTAGTCATGAACACAATAAAACACGAGTTGATACATGATTTAACACGTTGAGTGCGGCGCCGATTTTGCTATACTTTCCGCTCAGGCGGCAGCGCGTGAGCACTTGATACCAAGGGCTCTACCAGGCCGTGCGACGAGGACGATCAGCACTTCACTAGACTGAAGAGTATAAACAGAGGATTACTTTATTTCACTGTTTCCTTTGACGTTTAGACTGTGAGAATGGTGCAGCCAATGCACATGTATATAATGTATAAACATAAGATAATGGGGCGGGAATGCCAGAAAGGCAAAAGAACGAACACCAGAAGAAGATCAGTCGAAAAAAGCCACGGGATTATAAAGATTCTTTGCGGCAGAGAGCATTTAGTTCTGAATGTTACAGCATGAATACAAAAATGCTTGGGCGCGACATAGCGAAGAAAAACACGAAAAAAGTAGTTACCTACTGTGATATGTGCCAATCTCACCCACATTTTTGTTTAAAATGTTTTAATAAACTTCATTAAATTTTAACTTAAATTTTTTATTGTCATTTATAATTTAACCCTTGACAATATCGGTCTTATGCACTGATGTCGATCAAACGAGAATTTCGCAGTCATTTCTAGAATCCACACCGCTTAAACGAAAAATCGACTGCCGGTCCCTGGGGACCGGCGGCGGCTGAACGGAAAGTCCACTGCCGGTCCCTAGGGACCGGCGTAGCACTCAACGTGTTAACCACTCAGATCTATATAAGCTGGTCTTTTCATCTCATCTTAAAATATCCTCCTAAATCAGGGTGGGGAATGTCGGTGTAAACATTCAGTTTAGGACATCGTTTTACTAAAATTAGTCATGAACACAATAAAACACGAGTTAATACATGATTTAACCTGCCAGATCTATATAGGCTGATGTTTTCATGTCGCCTTAAAAGGTCCTCCTAAATCAGGCTGGGGAATGACGGTGTAAACATTCAGTTTAGGACATAATTTACTAAAATCAGTTACACAATAAAGCACGAGTTTATACATGGTTAAACCACTCAGATCTATATAAGCTGATCTTTTCATGTCTCCTTAAAAAATCCTCCTAAATCAGGCTGGGGAATGACGGTGTAAACATTCAGTTTAGGACATCGTTTTACTAAAATCAGTTACAAACACAATAAAGCACGAGTTCATACATGATTAAACCAGATTAAACCTCTCAATTCAATATAGGCTGATCTTTTCGTGTCATCTTAAAAGATCCTCCTAAACCAGACCCGGGAATTACATTATAAACATTCAATTCTGGACATCGTTTTACTAAAATCCATCTAATACATCTGCATCGTTCATCCCCTCCCATGTACGACATTAATGTTAATCCTATCTCCTCGGTGAATTAATAAAACAAGGGATTTAAATTTAGCCCCACGATTTCCCTTTCTCAGACTTTACGAAAACCCTCGACGGTTGATGTTTTTTATTTCTCTCATTCGACATAAGGATTGTTCTAATATCCATGTTGTTGGTAGCCTCCTTGATGACCTCTGTGCTCTCCGTATTGACCTTGGCCTCCACGATGGGAACCGTACTCTTCCCGGCCTCCTCTATGGTCGCCATAACCTGCAGATCCTCCTCTATGGTCGCCATAACCTGCAGACCCTCCTCTATGATCACCATAACCTGTGGATCCCGTTCGGTCGCCATAAGCTCCAGTTTTCACTTGAGCGTTATACGGCTGTTGTCGTTGTTGCTGGTCGTAGGTGCTGCCGCCTACATCTCCAAATCCTTCATTTCGGCTGCTGCCATAGGACTGACCCTGACGACTCTGCTCGTAGTTCGGCTGAGGAAGAGCAGTCACGATTGTAGCAAATATCGCAACAAGCGCGAAGACCTAAAACACGTCAAGATCGTTCTTTATTTAACAATTGGTTTGTATGGTGCGTGGGTGGGTATCGCAAACCCAGATAATTTTCGAATTAATTATTAGGATAAATTAATATTGTTTAACCGTTAAAGTTAAGGCCCATGGAAACTCGAGGTCCTTCTCACAACGTACCGAAGAGCCATAGAAATTACTTCGAACGTTGAATAGCCGTAAATTAATGGTATATAAATGTTTATTGAACGTATATAAGATATATAGATATCAGATAGACGTATAGATTCAAGTTAAGGCCTATGGAAAACTCGAGGTCCTTCTCACAACGTACCGAAGAGCCATAGCAATTACTTCGAACGTTGAATAGCCGTAAATTAATGGTATATAAATGTTTATTAAACGTATATAAGATATATAGATATCTATGAACTCTATTTTAGATACAGTCAAAGGCTAGATGTCGGACATGGTACGTAATATATATAGTAGACATCTATAATAGATGAACTATAGATATTTGTAGCAATATCGCAACAAGCGCGAAGACCTAAAACACGTCAAGATTGTTCTTTATTTANTAAGCTTATACACCTGCCATGGAATGTGGAATATCCGTAAATTAATCGTATATAAATGTTATTGTTGACAAATTTCAAACTCATACCCAACAAAAGTATGGCGGGTCCATAGTAACTTAATATGCTCACTAACGCAATTTATGAGCAAACAACGGATTTAAGCGTATACACCTGCCATGGAACGTGGAATATCCATTAATTAAACGTATATAAATGTTTATTGAACGTATATAAGACATATAGATATCTATGAACTCTATTTTAGATACACTCAAAAGCTGGATGTCTGGACATCGTACGAAATATATATACATATATCGTAGATATCTACAATAGATGGTCTATAGATACAAACCTTAAACTTAAATATTTATTTATTAACATTTCGCTGAAAGGATCATTCTATGTATTCCGAAACGTAGAAAGACCGCGATTCATATGAAATTTCATTTTTGGAAAACAAATTTGTGTTTGTCAGACAAGAACCAAAAATAGACATTTTTTCTTTTTCGAAAAATGAAATTTCACAAAGCATCGCATATTTCCTTAGAGCCTTCATAATCACGTATTAATGTTTTAGATAATTTAATATCCTCAGTTTGGAGAAAAAGTGCCATGCTGTTATAGATAACACCTTCTCAAATCTGCGGGATCAACAGGCCTTGTAAGATAACTTTAGGTAATAAGGCCCACCATAACTTGAAATGCCTGTAAGACCTAAAATATTAAGTATTTAAGATATATATAGATATCTAGGAATTATATTATAGATACAGTCAAAGACTAGGTGTCCGTACGTGAAATATCCGTAAAATAATCATATATAAACGTTTATTAAACGTACGTAAGATATATATAGATATCTACGAACTATATTGTAGATACATTCAAAGGCTAGGTGTCCGGACGTGGAATATCCGTAAATTAATCATATATAAACGTTTATTAAACGTATGTAAGATAGACGTATAGATTCAAGTTAAGGCCTATGGGAAACTCGAGGTCATCCTCACAATGTACCGAAGAGCCATAGAAATTACTTCGAACGTGGAATATCCGTAAATTAATGGTATATAAATGTTTATTAAACGTATGAAACATATATATTGATATCTATGAACTCTATTTTAGAAACCCAGGCACCAGGGAACGTGGGATATCCGTAAATTAATCGTATATAAATGTTTATTAAACGTATGTAAGATATATATATTGCCTTATATATATTATAAATATTATACATAATATATATCGTAGATATCTACAATAGATGGTTAATTAAACCTTAAGGTGAAGCGAAACACGACGACGTTCATTTTTATATCGACAGCTGTGTCGAATTATATTGAGTATTGTACTAAATGGCATACTCCACCTGTCGTTTTTGTAGAATAATTATAAAGGAATCGATGTAAAACTCCAGAAATCCTCTGGATTCATGCTTTCCGATGCCCTAATTGACTGCAGAGGGACCCCCTGCGCCATCTGTGATTTCCATGTCAACTAAATCTTCGCTCCGAGACCTTGTGTTACCATCGTTTTCGCGTAGAAACGCATAAGACACTTTTTTGTCTTTATCCCGTTAAAATACGAGTTTATAGATTATCAGAGTGTTCTAAATTGTCGTACTATTGTTTTGACACTTATGTTTCTCATATCGGAGCCTTCAATAATTGCATATCGATCGAAATATGAGACCTCGACGGCATTTTGGTTTTTCTCTGGACTAAGTTGAACATTTTTCCTTCAAAATCCAAATTTCGAATGTGTCAGGACAATTCTTTGATGATCACCATTCATGTGACAGTTTGGTCTAATACTCTTAAAAAAAGTGTTTTATACGAATCGACTGATTGGAGGGGGGTTTCACTTCACCTTAATGGTCTCGGATAGCCGGTATGTCACGTGGAGTCGTCACTCGACTCGAGACCTTCCTGAAGAAGGAAGACACGCCGGGGATTCCTCGAGAAGAGGTGGTGGGAGAGGTAGGCACGCGACCGTGGGGCTTGAATCACCGAGAAAATCGCGGCCAGTTCTCTGGTCGCTTTTACTGCGATTAAAGCCGGTGCTTCCCGAATTACGATAGCGCCCCTCTAAAGCTCGGATCACTCCATCCCCTTTAAATTTAAAATGAATTAAAATTTANATGGGTGAAAAATTAATATTATTATAAGGTAACTGAAATTGTAACATTAATGTAACATTGATATAACATGTTACCTTACTGAGTGGGAAATAATAACTAACATCTAACTGCCATGTTACCTTTATGCTACATAACGTGTTAGTTTCGAAAACGTAACATTTAACCAACAGTTGTATAATAGTGTTCACTGGGTGTATATATGTAGTTTAAATACCAAAACTGGAACGAGAGTATCAGAATAGTTCTCTTCAGCAGCAGGCTGTAATCGTGAACGGCAAACTACCGAGTTCGCCTAACCGGCAGAACGCGTCGCTGACTGTCCAGAAGACGCACAACGACCTTATCGACCTCACTGACGAGGAGGAGAGAACGAAAGGTCGGTTGGATTGGCTGGAATTTTTAATAATTTCTGGACGTTTGAGGTATAAATTTTATTTTATAGTTACGATTGCTGCGACTATACCTCTGAACACGGCGACGGTGATAGAGGCGCAGAACACTGCTCTGGTGAAAGCACAGCCGCGTTATCAAAGAGTGCTGCAAACCATTCCTGCAAGTGTTGCTATCGCCTCCCAACAGGCCAGTATTAGATTGGTACCTCCGAACCAGCCCACTCCGACGGCTCTTGTGGTAAGTAACCTTTTCTTTTCTTCTAAGCAATTTTTTTGTTTATAATTTATTTACATTGTTACTCTTCGGGCTACGTTGTTGCAGAATAACATGAACGCCTCGAGAGTCACTTACGTCATGCAGGGTGGAATAGGATCAACGAGGCAGCTGCTGATAACGTCCAATCCTAATCAGGTGAGTTACTCTCTGAAAAGACAGAGAAGATAATCACTGCGATACTGCTAGATAATTAATTTCATTTAATGTGATGCGTTTTCTTTATTCTTTTTCTCTTTTTAGATTCGACCAGTCACCTCGGGTAGTAGAGCGCCGTTCTCGGCAGTCGCGTATAAAACAGGTTAGTAAAAACATTTACATTTTCCTGGCATTGAATGAAGCTATTTATTAATTCTATTTTAATGCGGTTATAGGTATCTCGACGGTGGCTAACGGCACCGTCAGGTTACTAACTACCCCTGCTAATACACTATTCAAGGTAAATAGATGTCTGATTTATTTATAGACGTAATAATTTGAAGAAAAATTCTAACGCACATTTTCATTCTTTCTTTTTTTTTTTGTTACTGCTACAGCATCCAGCACCTCTTCCAGATTGTCCGAATTATCCGGCCATTCCTAATTTGAAGCTTCCACCTCCCGCGCCGTCTTTGAAGATATCGAAAGTCACAAATGGTATGTTTTTTTGTTTCTCCTGAAATTATAATGAAATCTCAAGTCAGCCAGTTTAACGGAATCGGCCATGTCGGTGTTACTTATCCATCGTTTATATCGTTCCAGGGATTGTTCTCTCTTGGAACATGACCCTCTCGGATAAGTACGCCGAAATAGCTAGTTATCAATTGTACGCTTATCAAGAGACTGTCGGGACATCTCCTAGTACGACCCTTTGGAAAAAGGTCGGAGATGTCCGAGCCCTGCCACTGCCAATGGCGTGCACCCTTACCCAGGTAAACGATACTCCCATCTCTTTTTTAAGGTGAAGTGAAACACGTCCAGGAACTTGATCGACGTTGATAATGAACATTTTTCTAAATACCTACGTTGCCGACGTTCGTTTTTATATTGACGGCTCTGTCGAATTATGTTGGGTACTGCACTTAATGGCATACTCCACCTCTCGTTTTCGTACAATAATTATTAAGAAATCGGAGTTAAACTCCAGAAATCCTCTGGATTCATGCTTTCTGGGGCCCTAATTGACTGCAGAGGGACCCCCGGCGCCATCTGTGATTTCCAGGTCAATTTAATTTTCACTCCGAGACCTCGTATTCCCATCGTTTTGGCAGAGAAGCGCAGAAAACACTTTTTTTTTGCCTTTATCCCGTTCAAATGCGAGTTTATCGATTACCAGAGTGTTCTAAATTGTCGTAAAATTGTCCTGACCCTTTCGTTTCTCATATCAGAGCCTTCGATGATTGTATACTGATGGAAATATGAGAGCTCGACGCCATTTTGGTTCTTGTCTAGGCTAAGTTAAAGAACTTTATTTTCAAAATCCAAATTTTTAATGTGTCAGGACAATTCTTAGATGATCACGAGTCATGTGTCAAAGTTTCGGCCAGTTTGGTCCAACACCCTTAATAAAAAAGTGTTGTATTAGAATCGACTGATTTGAGGGGGGTTTCACTTCACCTTAACCGATGCTTCTGTCTCGATGCACTTAACCGTTAATTGTTATTATTATATTTGCTTTTTCATTTCAGTTTTCCGAGGGCAACAATTATTACTTCGCCGTAAGAGCCGTCGACACGCATTCCAGGCTTGGGCAGTACAGCATACCGGGGAACATTTCGTTATAAATTGCCGACCGACTGAGAGACCTTCTCCCAAGAGAGTTCGCATTCTCTTGATTGCTCTTTCCTGTCGGCTATTGTTTCGCACTAGTTGTATCACTAGGAGAAATATGATAGGTCGCGTTGAACATGTTGTCAGAGAAATGCATGCCGGCCAATGATCTTTTCCCGCGAGGTTCTACTTGCGCCTAATCCCTAGGGGAAACGAAAGAGAAAAAGAAAGAGAAACTACTTTCCGTGAAGATGTTTTGTCTTAGGCCGAATTGTGCATATGTATGGGCAGGCTCGGTACGGCATACGAACAGCGAGTTGCGTGAAATTTTATTTGTTTAGGATTATGGACCTTGAGAGAATCGAAAGCATTCCTGGGAGGTATTCCAAGGCTGAGCATACGTGTACTTTTTATTTGTACACTTTTAGGGACTTCTTTACACCGCACGCTGTGCGAGCTATCTTTGTTAACGTGGAAGGTCGGTACTATCGTTTTAAATTAAATTTAGTTTAGAGACATGGTATGCTTTAAGTACTTCCGCTCGGAAGAGGTGCTTAATACGAGTCTTAGGTCGATTTCCTCAGGAGATATGATGATGTCAGGTCTGATCGTTTAGTTTCGTCGTGTGAAATGTGAACCGTTGTCATCGCCGTTTAGAGGTCCTCCAGTTACTTTGTATCGTTGTGTGAACAATTGTGCGTTTACGTTTACTTACAAATTCCCCGTAGGCGGGGGGGCGTAGACCGGTTATGGATTATTAATCGAACATTGCAAATGTCAGTCCCGAGTCGCTTATGTGTATCGGTGAGGACTCCGAATGCAATGTGCTCAATTTTGATACTCATCAAAGGCCATCCCTCGTGTTCGACTTTTGACATTAATATATATGTTAGAACGTGGCCGAGTGTTCTGGCTAGTGTAAATATTCATTAAGTGTATATAACTCTCCTCGTAATGTATGCAGCGCCGTTGCGGATTGAATTTGTACCATACGTAAGCGTATAATTTCAAGTACAAGATTTATACCTAGGATAGTGTTCGTTCTCTCTCTCTATCTCTCTTTTTTCTTTCTTCTTTTTATTTTATTATTTTCATTTCTCTTTTCTAATCACTTGCAGGCCACCCACTTATCAGTGTGATAGAGTAAGGAATAAAGTCGATTATTATTAACTTTCCTTGCGACTCTCTTAGGTTTCTTCTCGTCTAGACGCTTACTCCCGAGGACGTCGATCTCTCTCTTTCTATCTCTTTTGTATTCCCTCTCTCTCTCTCTCTTGATATATTTATTTCCACGCCGAAATTTCTCGGTGAAAGCATTGTTATCACCAGCTGTTAGAGCGTTATCGGCGACTTCAGAACTCTGTAAATACTCCGATCTGTAAAAAGTTAATCATACTCTCGGAATGGTTGTACGCCTGTTGTCGAAGCAGATGCGAGCCCTAGAATGTTCACGTAAATATAGGGATATTGAAAAAAAAGAAAAGTCGTATAGGATACAGTAATAAACTATTTGCAGTATTCTTCCAGGGAGGTTTGCGCTGATCTGGCCGCCCTTTAACCCGTTGTATCCTGTTACCTTGTAATTGTAGAAGATGAAAATTCCTTTCAAGCATTTCAGGTATTGAGGATCAATGAGGGTCAGAATATTATTGCAGGGGAATGAAAAACAATTTAACTACAACAGGGAAAAATTATAGTTTAGTTCATTCCAACTGCGGTTAGGTAGGAATACATAATTATTGTAAATTGTTTTAAACGTTATGTACAAAACAAACGCTAAATCGTTCTATACATGAAGAAGATGCATTGATAATTACTTCTATTTATATTACGTTGAGATGTTAGCATAAATTTTGTATTTTCCTGTTTGTTGGTCTTTTCAAATTTAAAATTTGCCGCCAAATTCATGGCTTATACTGTTAGGTTTGTTCGCGTTGATTGCACTTTCTACACTCGAGGGTAACGTGGGTATTACACTTTTCTTGAAAAGTGCATAAGGGTAGATACACATTCGTCGACGTTAGGTAGCAATACATAATTATTGTAAATTGATTTAAACGTTATGTACAAAACTAAAACGCTAAATCGTTCTATACACGAAGAAGATGCATTAATAATTACTTCTATTTATATTACGTTGAGTTGTTAGCATAAATTTTGTATTTTCCTGTTTGTTGGTCCTTTCAATTTTGAAATTTGCCGCCAAATTCATAGCTTATACTTTTAGGTTTGTTCGGGTTGACTGCACTTTCTACACTCGAGGGTAACGAGGGTACTACATTTTTCTTGAAAAGTGCAGAAGGGTAGATACACTTTCGTTGACGTTAGTTAATAATACATAATTGTTGTAAATTGTTTTCAAACGTTATGTACAAAACTAAAACGCTAAATCGTTATATACATGAAGAATATGCATTGATAATTCTATTTATATTACGTTGAGATGTTAGCATCAATTTTATATTTTCCTGTTTGTTGGTTCTTTCAATTTTGAAATTTGCCGCCAAATTCGCGGACTACCCTTCTTGCACTCGCTCGGGATCGAGGGTAGAAAGTGTAGAGAAAGTGTACCCTCGGGGTAGATGCCCTCGCGTAACAAACAGCAATGTTGCGTCATTTCCGTAAAAACGAGCGCCAAAGTGTACACATTTCGTAAAAGTGTAGAAAGGGTAGGCAAAACGAACAAATCTATTAACGTAAGGTCGTGTACGCATATTTTAAACCTAAAACCTCATTGGTCGGATCATAGGTTCAGGAGGGAATTCTCTTCGGTGATTCGTCGAGGATGAGCAATCCATGAGTGTTCTAGTTTTCTTGAGAATTGGGAAAAATCCCAGGGATGTTTTCCGATCGAAGGTTCCGGAGCGACTGGGGACTCATTGTGGACAAGAATAAGTATAAGCGAGGGCAGGGTACTGGTTGATATTTATTTAGAGCGCGTTTCCTAAAATTATACTTAGGCTCTAGATATGTAGACTAATCTAAGGATTAATATTATAGTAGTGACGGGGTTAGGTCGGGACCTCACCTTCCTTGGTTTCGATTGCTAGCCTCGAAAAGTCGAGATTTGAGTTTTATGTCGCTCTACCCTGTGACGAAAATTTAGAAGCCCATCTCTGGTTACAGTTGTCTGTATAGGTACGAGACAAGGCGTGCTTCGGCGACCAGCTTGACGTCACACCCGAAGAATCCCAACCGAGCAACACCACGGTCCACCGACGGATGCGTCAGAAAGTTGCAGAATGTTTACGTCACCAAGTGACGCGGCCGCACCTGCAATCTGCATTAGTTCTCGCTCTTACTACGGGCCGCTTTGCAGTTGCCTTTAAATAGGACGCACCGACGCGCGCGCCCTCTCCTATGCGGTAAATCGGCACCTACGTACATTGATTCACCGGTCCTGTAACCGGCGGAATTCAGGAAAACCTATTCTCGGATAGAATGCGTAAATGAGGTATACTTTTAACACCTTTTCGTTTGCAGAAATTGACATCTTCCGGCCTGGACGAGACGAGAGCTTCGCCGGGTTTCGGAGGATTTCGGGAATTCTCAGGTCTCACCGTTAAGGCGAAGTGAAACCTCCCTCGAGTCAGCTGACTCGAATAAAACACTTTTTTTTAAGGGTATTGGACCAAACTGCCCGAAATTTTGACACGTGACTCGTGATCACCTAAGAATTGTCCTGGTACATTCAACATTTGGATTTTGAAACCCCCTTTAAATCAGTCGATTTTAATGCAACACTTTTTTCTTAAGGGTATTGGACCAAACTGCCCGAAACTTTGCACATAAGTGATCATCTAAGAATTGTCCTGGCACATTAAAAATTTGGATTTTGAAAACAAAATTCCTTAACTTAGAAACAAAGTGGCGTCGAGCTCTCATATTTCCATCAGTATACAATTATCGAAGGCTCTGATATGAGAAACGAAAGGGTCAGGACAATTTTACGACAATTTAGAACACTCTGGTAATTGATAAACTCGCGTTTGAACGGGATAAAGGCAAAAAAAGTGTCTTATGCACTTTTATGCTAAAACGATGGTAATACGAGGTCTCGGAGTGAAAATTTAATTGACCCGGAAATCATAGATGGCTCAGGGGGTCCCTCTTCAGTCAATTAGGGCCCCAGAAAGCATGAATCCAGAGGATTTCTGGAGTTTTCCTTCGATTTCTTTATAATTATTGTACGAAAACGACAGGTGGAGGATGCCATTTGGTACAATACCCAATATAATTCGACCCAGCTGTCGATATAAGAACGAACATCGGCAACGTAGGTATTTAGAAAAATCTTCATTATCGACGTCGATCAAGTTCCTCGACGTGTTTCAATTCACCTTAATATGAGCTGAAATTCCCGCCTCGACGTCCGGGGGCGTATGCACCCGAGAAAGGAGGATCTCGCTAAACGGAAGTTCTATGGCCTGTTCCCGATGCCGACGAGATTCCCTCGTCACGTAACTTTAATTTGAGAATTACCTCCGCCGTGACGTACTTTCCTCCTTTCCATGGGACTCTTTTTCCTACGCGGCCCGTCTACGCAAGCGCCGTTAAGGCGATGTGAAAGTGACGTCAAAGAGATCTCCTTTATCCAACTTTTTATCGACATGGGTGTACCGAGTCGTTTCAAACTTGAAGACATGAACACGAAACCTATAAGGAAGGTCCTGGCAGTCATGAAATTTTATTAGCGTCAGGACCTTCCTTGTAGTCTCGATGTTCATATTATAAAATTCAAAACGATTCGGTACACCCAGTTCGGAGAAAAGCTTCATGAACTATTAACTCCTCAGATGCCACTTTCATATCACCTTAAGGGGATATATACGTACCAAAAAGTCAACATATTTTTATAAATAAAAAGGTAAATTTATATATAAAGAGATAAATACACAATTTTTTTTTTAATGAAATTTCACGAGACTCGCGTTCTTCCTTAGGGCCTCCGTAATCTCGTGATGAAATGTCAAATGATTCGGTGCACCCAATTTATAAAAAAAAGTTTGATAAATATATTGACTGTTTGGTGTATATATATTAGTATATCTGACACTTTCATATCACCTTAAGGATTCTCGAAAAGGCGTTCTCCGATTTTCATTATTTCTTTTTTTTTCTCTCCACATCCGGCAAGAGAGATTTGTGCCCATAATTATGAAAGTGGTCTAAGTCAAAATTAAAAAAAAAAATGAGTTTATCAGTTATTTCACGCCATATTATTTTAAACGAAATTAATTCAATGTAATTTCGAAACAAAAAATATATGACTGACCACTTTCATAATTATGGGCCGATAAATGTATCGGGCACCAAAGTGACCAGGGCAATTTTTGTTACGGAACATATTTATTAATTTATTTATTTATTTATCGGCTTTACGAAACATTCGGTAGACCTTTCAGTGGAGAGCCTGCGGGGATTCCCTGTTCACCGGGGTATGTAAATACGACTGGAGATAAAGGTACATCTGTCTATCGTGATAAATATCACGGTATTTATAACTCTGGCTAGCGTCACGATATATATCGTAGGTTACATCCGTCAATTAGGCAAATGTACGTTGCGTATACCGGTGACGGGGAGTGATGAAACAAGACGTCACGGTCGGTCATTAGAGCAATCGCGTTCATATTTTGTATCTCATCTTGCGGAGATGCGTCGACCCGTGCCCATCGATTATACTCGTGCGAATTTCGAGTCCGAGTTACGTTTGTATTTTTTTTTTTACATTGGTTAGACTCCTCCCAGGCACCAGGGAACGTGGGATATCCGTAAATTAATCGTATATAAATGTTTATTAAACGTATGTAAGATATATATTGTTACGTAGTGGATTTTGGGCCACCGGTCGCATTAATTTTGGAGGGCTGATTACCCCTTTTTCTGTAGGTGGGGGCATATGTTGATCCGGCTGGCCCCGATTTGCGGCGAANTAAAAAAAAAATCCCCCTCCTGACCGCTCTGCCAAAAATCATCGGACGCTGATTTTAATTTTCTTTATTCCTTCTTTTTTAGGACAATTATAAGCGGCATTTTTTCGCAGCTGATATGTACCGAGTGATCCGGTGCTTTTTGGCTTGTCGGATTTCTGTTCCCGAGTTCTTGAATCAATGTTTATATGGAATTTTAAGATGAGACGAAAAAAATCCATTAGACGAGTAGGGATGGAGCGATCACCTCTTGATTGATAGACATTTCACACGTGATTATGCGATCTTTATCGGAGCGCTTAGTCATTTTTCGTGTCCTCTGACAACCAGACGCGTTTTTATGCCGATTTTGTTCCCGGTGCTTCCCCGGAGGCGGATTAAATTAAAGTGAAGTGAAACCCCCTCTCAAATCAGTCGGTTCGAATAGAACACTTTTTTTTAAGGGTATTGGACCAAACTATCCGAAACGCTGACACATCAAAGAATTGTCCTGACACATTAAAAATTTGGATTTTAAATGAAAATTTGTTAACTTAGCCCAGATCAGAACCAAAATGACGTCGAGCTCTCATATTTCGAGCGATATCCAATTATTAAAGGCTCCGATATGCGAAACGAAAGTGTTAAGACAATAGTACGACAATTTAGAACACTCTCGCAATTGATAAACTCGTAATTGAATGGGATAAGGGCAAAAAAAACGTATCTTATGCTCTTCTATGCCAAAACGATGGTAATACGAGGTCTCGGAGTGAAAATTTAGTTGACATGGAAATCACAGATGGCGCAGGTCCTCTGCAGTCAATTAGGACCTCGGAAAGCATGAAGACAGAGGATTTCTGAAGTTTGACCTCGATTTTTTTATAATTATTGTACGAAAACGACAGAATGGAGTATGCCATTTAGTACAATACTCAATATAATTCGACACAGCTGTCGATATAAAAACGAACGTAGGCATTTAGAAAAACCTTAATACTAGAACTGTTGCATGATGCTTTAATATTCAACTTTATCCATACTGGTCCGATGTCAAATCACAAAAAATGCAATTTTACCGGCGAATGCAAATATGCACGTTTTCTCTAAAGTTGCCGAGCAATTGAAGTTGCGAAATCATAATTTCAATACCCTAAAATCCATTTCAAAAAAGCATTCATAATGTATAACCTACTAATTCCCTTAACCCTTTGGCTACTAAGAGTGTCTAAAGGCGCCCGACGTTTGGTCCAATATTGCCTGCACGGTCAGACGAATTTCGCCCATATGTCGAAATGGCTCCGTGTTCAAAGGGTTAAGGGATAATATTCCAATTCAAGAAAGTACATATCCTCTTAATACTAGAACTGTTACATGACGTTTTAATATTCATCTTTACCCATACTGGTCCGATGTCAAATCACAAAATATGCAATTTTGCCCGGCGAATGCAAATATGCACGTTTTCTCTAAAGTTTCCGAGCAATTTGAGTTGCGAAATCATAATTTCAATAACCTAAAATCCATTTCAAAAAAGCATTCATAATGTATAACCTACTAATTCCCTTAACTCTTTGGCTACTACCCTAGTAGCATAATATATTTTGTATTATATTTTCTATATATTTAACGAATATCGTAAATTTTGTAAATATTTCCCAGACATTTGAAATATTTGCAAAATATTTACTTAAGAATATTCTTTCATAATATTTGTATAACATTAGCTCCATGTGATTCGTAATATCTTTCTTACAGATATACAAAACATTTCGTTTCATTT